>NC_044978.1:40771447-41029794 GCF_008728515.1 Papio anubis | reverse complement strand
AAAACAAACACCACATGTTCTCACTCATAGGTGGGAACTGAACAATGAGATCACTTGGACTCGGGAAGGGGAACATCACACCCCGGGGCCTATCATGGGGAGGGGGGAGGGGGGAGGGATTGCATTGGGAGTTATACCTGATGTAAATGACGAGTTGAT
The DNA here is from genome assembly GCF_008728515.1 of Papio anubis. NCBI lineage: Eukaryota > Metazoa > Chordata > Mammalia > Primates > Cercopithecidae > Papio > Papio anubis. The sequence goes on along the minus strand of NC_044978.1, from coordinate 41,029,635 downwards.
GGGTGCTGACGAGCTGATGGGTGCAGCACACCAACATGGCACAAGCATACATATGTAATAAACCTGCACATTATGCACATGTACCCTAGAACTTAAAGTATAATAATAATAAATAAATTAAAAAAAAAACAAAACATAAATTTCCATGTTAAATGTGAGAATGGATCATAGTTGCCTAGTTATCTTTCAAAATTGATATTGTATTTAATTATCAAATTTCTCCACTCAAACCAGAGAACAAAAATATTTCTGCATGTTTCAAAAGACTGCATTTTCTAATTTAAAAATACCAAAACACATAGGTATAACTTAGAATAATTCATCACATTCAAATCAACCATAGAATTCTTTTAAACTACACCTATATATTTAAAAATCACACAGTAGGCTGGGCACGGTGGCTCATGCCTATAATCCCAGCACTTTGGGAGGCTGAGACAGGTGGATCACCTGAGGTCAGGAGTTCGAGACCAGCCTGACCAACATGGTGAAACCATGTGTATACTAAAACTACAAAATTAGACAGGTGTGGTGGTGCATGTCTGTAATCCCAGCTACTCAGGAGGCTGAGGCAGGAGAATCGCTTGAACCTGGGAGGTGGAGGTTGCAGTGAGCAGAGATTGCGCCACTGCACTCCAGCCTGGGCGACAAAAGTGAAAACTCCGTCTCAAAAAAAAAAAATCATGTAGTATACATCTACTAAGATGGACAACACAAAATGCTGGTGAGAATGTGAAGTACAAGGAACTCTCAGGCATTGTTGGAAGGAGTGTAAAGTGCTGTCACTACTTTAGAAAAATGTCCAGTAGTTTCTTCTCAGACTAAACACATATCTGCCTCATGGTCCAACAATTCCCCTCTTAGATATTTACCCAATAAAATGAAAACATTTTATTACATTTACAGAAAGACTTGTAGTAGCATTCAAAGAAGCAGCCTACAGACAATAAAAGACATATTAACTGTAGTATATTCAGACAATGGCATATTATGCAATGATAAGAATGACTGTATACATGACATAAATACATCTCAAAAACATTACAAGTGGAAGAAAAACATACTGCATGATTCAATTTACATGAAATTCTAGAACGTGAAAAACTAACCTATGATTAATCCAAGCAAAACAAAACCCTGAACAGTGATGGCTGCTGGAAGAAGGCAGGGGAGGTGAACAACTGGGGTGACGGAAATGTGTTGTACCTTGATCACTATTTTTAGAATTGATAGATTTTGGGTTTTAACCAAAATAAAGAAATGGCATAAAGTAAGAACAAATTGCTAATTTACTTTCCTCTTTACCAGCGAAGGCACAGCTAAATTAAAAATCTATCATGGCAAATTAAGGAACTGAAATACGACAAAATGATCAAATGATGTACATGGATATCTTACAACAGCTGAGTAATCACAGAAGAGTGCTTTCTGCAGAGCTACTACTCCTTATTAGTCTCTCATCATCCACTGTTAATTAGCACTTGGGCTGCTCAAAGTTCAACAAGGCACACAAGTTCTAGTTATCCTGCTTCAGAGAAATTACAAATGCTATTTCCAATATGCTATGTCTTACATAAGGCTTTCATATTTAAAATATATAATGAAGAAGCAACCTGTACTTACTTTTCTATTTAATTTACCATTGGTAGACGCAGGAGGAACACAAGGGAACCTGCCCAAGGCCTTGTCTGGGTGTGCCCGCAACAGACCAGGGGGCCCACCTGTGCAGTGGGAGAATGGGGTGGAGCCTCCAGGAATTCCCACCTTATGCAAGGGGGAATCTGGCCTCTTCAGCTTGTGCATGGTGGCCCGGTATTCAATATGTGAGGTGGGAGCCTATTGGCAGAACCTCCCCTTTTTTCATATTTATTTTTTGCTGAGAGTTTTCTTTTAATAAATTCTGGTCTCCTCACCTTTCAATGTGTCCATGTGTCTAATTTTTCTTGGTTGTGACACAAGAACCTAGATTTTAGCTGAACTAAGGGGCAAAAACCTGCATCATTTTTGTGGCCTGTACAGGGACACGAGGAAAGGTAAGTAAAACGCAGAACAAAAAATCTTTTTTCCCTTTTGTTTCTGAGGCTTTTTGTCCTTGGACATCTTCTGAGGGTAGAGGAAACTGTGCCCTGAACCCTGTCACTCCGGGGGGTTGGAAATGTCAGCCTTGGTCCAACCCAGCCTTTTCTATGGCATTGTCCTTCTCTTTTTGGGACTGTAATGGCACCACCTCACCTGACAGCCACAGACGTGCATGGGATGGATGGGCAAGCAGCGGCTCCCCGGACCCCTCACCTCCTGGCTGGGGCTGGGGCACATGGCCCAAGGGCCTGTGTGGCAGGCTTGCCAGCATTCTCCAACACAAGTCCACAGAGCCTTCCCCTCCCCAGGCCAAGGGGCAGAGCTCCATCCACGCCCCAGGGAAGAAACAGCAATTAGAAGTTCTCTCCCTGTTGGAGGAACCGACAGGCATAAGAATAAGAGGTTCTTGCCCAGGGCATCCTTCCAACCCTGCAGTTTGGGCTGATATATATATTTTTTCTTTTCTCCACCCTGTCAGCAGTTAACACAGCCTTGCACTTACAGCTTTTTTTTTTTTTCCTTTTCTCCACTGGGTCAGGAGTTAACTTTTATAAGAAAGGCTTTTTTTTTTTTCCTTTTAGAAGACATTTTACTAGACCAGGACCCCAGCTATCACTGTTTATCTTCTCTGTAAAGTTTTGATTATCAAAAGGGATTTATGAGTTGGTCTTAAGCTGTAGCCAATATGATGTGCTTTCCATGTTTTACTGTATGGTTCTGTCAGAAAGAGTGGTACTTTAGGATGGGATGCAGGCCCAGGACTCTATAGGCCCACTGTGGAAGCCAGCCCAGCAAATTGGTCAGTGGCAAACTTTGCTGCAGGCCTCCATCTAGTTTTACATCCTTGGAATTATGACCTGTAACCACATGGCAATGCTCTGTTTGGCCTCTGTCATTTTACAATGGTGGCCCAGGTTCAGTCCTGGCTTAGAAAATGAGTCCTTTCTTGTTGGATATCTGTGTGATCTTTGCCATATGTTGATTCTCCTCCACTCCACAAACAGCCCTGAATTTTCCTCTCTCTGAGCACCTGAAATGTTACCTTTGGTAAGGTTCAAAAACCAGAAATATTGGCTGCTTGGCACAGCTAAAGTCAGGTAGAAAGGGATTTAAAAGGATTTTCTTAAAGACTGTTCAGCTTAATTAAAAGTGGATATCCAAGTTATAGGTATATTTAAAAGGCCTTTATGTTTTTCTCTTTTTGGATTTTCTTTTTTTGGAGAAAGGTTACTGAATTATTTTTCTCCATTTTGCCTTGCTACTCTTTTTTTTTTTTTTTTTTAATTGAGAAAGTTTTGTTCATTACCCAGGCTGGAGTGCAATGACGCAATCTCCTCCACCTCCTGGGTTCAAGCAATTCTCCTGCCTCAGCCTCCCAAGTAGCTGGGATTACAGGCATGTGCCACCACACCCAGATACTTTTGTAGTTTTAGTACAGATGGAGTTTCACTATGTTGGTCAGGCTAGTCTCGGACTCCTGACCTCAGGTGATCCACCCACTTTGGCCTCCCAAAGTGTTGGGATTACAGGCATGAGCCACCACGCCCAAACTTGCCTTGTCACTCTTAATGCATGTATGAGAGGCCCTAAGATAATTTCTGATAGCCTGGGACTGCTTTGGAAGAACAGAAAAGGTATCACAGTTTCCATTTTGGGAGAAACCTCTGTTTTCCTCATGGAGTCCCAGGAATTGGAGGTAGATCCCTGTCAAAGTCTGTCTTTGTCAGCTATACCTGTTTATTAGGCCCTAGAAACTACATGCTTTCCAACCCTTGCTCTTAAAGGGCTCCACCCAGAGGCCAATAATTCAATTAAGAGATGGCAAACAAAAAATCTTATAGTTACTGGATCTTCTGCCTGTCTGTATAGTTATATATGTATTGCGTGTGTAATGTCTATTTAAAAAAAAGAGCTCTAATTAACTGACTTAAAGAAGGATAAGTGCTTGGATCAAATATTTCTTAAAGGGAAGATAAAAGCCATAGTACCTTCTGACTCATGGGACTTTAATCTTTGAGAAGTAAAAATAACCTTAAAATTATTGGTAAAATGCATATCCCATCAAAAGGTAAATTTTTGCCTGGAGTTAAAGGATTGTTTTGAAATAGTTAAGATAAAGCTCAAAGTTTAAAGAAGTTATGGAAGGATTGTAAAAATTAATCTTGCAAAAGCAATTCCATATGTGAACATACTGACTAAATTCAAAAGGGTATTATATGGCTTTTTGATAAATTGAGCATTGAAATAAAAGCACAACAAAGTTCTCTTAAGGCACTAATCTGCGCTCTGTAGCAAAATTGGTAAAGTGTTATAAAAGGTGTTTTGCTTTTTAAAATTTCTGAGTCATCATTTTGGCAAAATAAATAACTTATGGTAATCTAGAATTTTATTTTATAACATCAAGTGTTTTGCACTTGTAACATATTTAATAGGCTTCCCAAAATCAAATTTCAGTTTCAAAGTTGTCTTTCCTAGCTTTTGGATGCTACAGAGGACCCCAGAAGAAAAGTAAGCAGGGTTACCTGACATGTTTAGGTACATGGGATTGCCAAAATGATGTTTAATCTTCTTCAGGTTATATTTTCGGGAATAATAATGTATGTTCCAAAATTGTATGGTATGCCTAAAATTCTAATGTCTGAGTATATGCTATCAATCACAATTGTTAAGTTATTGTAAACCACAGAGATAACCAGATTTATTTATCAATTTCTGATTATAACTACCATGGACATTTTGTTATTGACAGATAATTGTTGTCTTGTTTTGATCTTCAAGAGATGATTTACAATCAGCTATGGAACTTTGACAGGTTCTCTCAAATGCAGGTTTCTGATAACTTGGGAGACTGCGACATTGGAATAAAGAAAAAATGTACAGGACTCATGGAGAGCTAAAATGTTCACGAATATCAAGCAAAACAAGAGTTAACTAAATGGACTGAACAATAGAAAACTGAAGTAATCTTTTTGACTTGCTTGGAACATTGCTCATCCTTATTTTGTCTTTCAGAGTCAAGAAAACTTATTTTGAGCTATTAATGGCCTTTAATAATCAAGTAAGGTATACTCCTGTGAACAAAATTTGGAGCATGTTTGTCTCTCTCTGCCTGGCTTCTCCAGAATTTAGAAACTAGTTGTGAGTATTCTTAACTTATGGCAATATAGTTGTTTGCATCAGTGAAGCAGGAATCCATTTTCTTTTGCAATAGGACACAACTGGAGAAACCAGTTGTTTTACTGAGGCTTTGACTGAAAAGGTATGCTTCCCTTCAAGGAATCAAGCTCAACTCGAAAAGCCAGTAAAAATCCCCTTGGTAAAACTGGCCTCATACCTTGTCTACATAGTCCCTATACAGGGGTCCTAACCTGTGGTGAGTAAAGAATGACACTCTCCCAGCTACTCGGGAGGCTGAGGCAGGAGAATTGCTTGAACCTGGGAGGCAGAGGTTGTAGTGAGCCGAGATCACACCATTGCACTCCAGCCTGGGCTACAAGAAGGAAACTCTGTCTCAAAAAAAAAAAAAAGTCACTTTCCAGCAGGCCCAGGAACCACATGCTCTCGAGACCTCAAAAAGAGAGATGCTTACTACTTACCCAACTCACAGGTGTTTGAGGGTAGAAACCCATGGCTGGGCTCAACTTTAGAATATCCTATCTGAGATTCCCTGTGATACAGAGTTCCATCAAAGCCAGTCTAAAAGGCCTACGTAGAAATAATTATTCTTAGCCAGGCGCGGTGGCTCACATCTGTAATCCCAGCACTTTGGGAGGCCGAGGTGGGAGGATCACGAGGTCAGGAGATTGAGACCATCCTGGTTAACACAGTGAAACCCCGTCTCTACTAAAAAATACAAAAAATTAGCTGGGCGTGGTGGCGGGCGCCTGAAGTCCCAGTTACTTAGGAGGCTCAGGCAGGAGAATGGCGTCAATCTGGGAGGTGGAGCTTGCAGTGAGCAGAGATTGCGCCACTGCACTCTAGCCTGGGTGACAGAGCGAGACTCTGTCTCCAAAAAAAAAAAAAAAGAAAAGAAAAGAAATAATTATTCTTGGTGCACTTTATGCAAATAATCAGGCCAAGTATAAGACTAAAGTCTATTTTGCAAACAACTCAGTCCCATCATAATTTTATTTTAACAAAAATGAGGACTGGAGAGAAATTACATTTCAAAACTTTCACATTTGACATTAAATTCTAGACTCATTAGTTGTTTTTTTAAGTTTTTGCCTACATTTTAGACTAACCCTGCTTATTCCTGTGAACCAACCAGAAATCTCCAGTTGCAGGTGAGAAGGAACAAGAGGGATGGGTAATGTAAATATCTGGATCAATATTCTAGTTCTGAGCAATTATCCTGCATATCCTGCAAATCCTGCCAGGTGATGGGAATAAATAGGGTGCCCATCATCCAGAGGTTTCGTTTTTGGGAAAGTAAGACCAAGGGGGCTAACCAAAGCCAAGCCCCATGCACCCAAATCTTAGCAAGGATAACTATAGCCACCAGTTACCTGGGCATGTCACAAGACATCCTTTTTTCTCCTTTGTTGGAGGAGGACTCAATTCTACAGCTTCACCTTAGCATTCAGCTTATGACAAGGAGTCCATACAAAGCCTCCCCACTTCCCCGAGATGCATTTTTGGTCCCAAACTCCATTCCAAGCTTCAGGTCAAAGTCCTCTGAAAGAAAACTGGATCTGAGGGATCCAGAGGCAGACGATAACGAAGTTAAAAGGCACAGTGCAGGTGATCATGACTAATTCCTGCCAATTAAGCCAAGCCTTCCATTTCATGGATGAAGGTCACACCAGTATCCATGGCATAAATGAGGTCTAGGGAACTCGAAGGCTCCTGACACGAGAGGAGATAGGGCATACATGGGTACGAGTGGATATTTCCACTCCCTAGGTCCCCCTGTTAACAGGGTTAAAGGCGCTTTGACACCCATGGGCAGCACCCTGTCGTGGTCACCAGGACTCAGGGATGCGAGGACAGAAGAAAGAGCAATGTCTCACTTTCTCTCTCTCACGTAGCCCGGGTATTCAAGGGGAAGAGGAAAGAACCAGGGATGCCTGCTCCCCTCTTTCTAGATGAGTAGTCATTCATTTTCAGTCTGTACCCTTTTCCAATGCATCCTGAATCCCTGAGTTTCCTTTTTCCGCCTCTGTCCTCTCTTCACATATAATTGTGTTGCCACACTATGGGACACGCCCCTTGGGTGCATCCTCCAACCTGGCAAAAGTTAACTTCCCAAACCTTAAACTGGTTGGCTAAGGATTGGGTTCAGGAGAAGGGAACCCAGAGCCTGACATGCTGGCAAAAGGGTAAAGGTTGGTTTGTTTTTTTCTAACCAGTTGGGCTTTTGGCTTCCCTCTCCCTGTACAAGCTCGTAAAAGGCCTCGGGATTTACCCCAGCTTGTTTCATTTTGCTATGTGTTTTCTAATAACTCCATGTGTCTCTTCTCTCCAAACTGTCATGCAATCGGAGCCTCAGACAATGGCCCCTTCTGCTGTGGACGCTTAGATAGGCCTTTCAGGGAGACCTAACTGCCATTTTCCCAAAACAGCACCTTCTGTCAGTAGGAAGCAGTTCAGATGGGTCTTCATCCTCTTCCTTATCCTTATTCTAATGCAGTTAGATGTACTGCTTTAGAGATGGGAATGATAGATGCAGGAGGAAGAGAAGGGAACCTGCCCAGGGCCTTGTCTGGGTGTGCCTGCAGCTGACTGGGGGACGGCCTAAGCACTGGGAGAATCGGGTGGAGCCCCTGGGAATTCTTGTACTATGCAGTGGGAAGGAGTCAGGCCTCTTCAGCTCCTGTGTGGTGGCCTGGTATTCAGTTTGTGAGGTGGGAGCCTGTTGGCAGGACCCTTCTTTTTTTTGTTTTTTTTCCTGAGTGATTTCTTTTAACGAATTCCACTCTCCTCACCTTTCAGTGCGTCCACATGCCTAATTGTTCCTGGTCATGACACAAGAACCCAAGTTTTAGCTGAACTAAGGAGAAAAAAAAAATCCATCATCATTGCTTGAAGTTCTTAAGTGGTAAATGAAATGATAAAATAAAAACGTCATCATTTGCAAAATAATAGAAAAAAACTGTAAAGCTTTTTTGGTTTTACTGGAATAACAGAAAATCCTGGTACACATACAATGAAAAGTATGAAATCGTTCATTTTTCATCTAATAAATTCTGAATCTTGCTTTATGTTTTCTCAGTTTTTGTTCTAGATCACGTATCTTTTGGGTCCAGGAAGAAATAAATTTTTTCTCCTTGATTCTCCTCAGAATAAAACAGTCTTCTTTTAAAGACAGTGAAAAAAACAGCAACCTTTCAGAAGCTGAGGGTACCACTTTTCCCAAGAGACGTAGAGTCTTTTAGAGGGGAGTCTGGGCCCCATCTGCTTTGCTCCCACTTTCCAGGTCTGTACACAGGTGAGGCAAAGGGCACAGCACTGTGCTGCAGAACTAACAAAGTCCACCGGATCATTTTGCAAGGATCCCATTCTTTCTTAAAAAAAAAAAAAAAAATCACAACTTGTGAAACTCCTCTGAAAACCTAAAACTTAAGAAAAGGCTATGCTTTGAGAGAACTTTAGGACAAATTTCTTCTGTAATTGTGCACATAAAAATTCCTCTCTGAGCAAAGCAGTACATTGCGCATGCAAGAAAGCTTAGGACTTAGAGCTAGGAAAAGTTGGGGCTTGCAGGCATTAACTCGGTTTGAACTGACAACACGGAAGTGAAGAAACACTGCTACTATTAAAACAGGTGAACGTTCTCTCAGGAATAAGCATGTTTTATAAAAACTCATAGAAGTTATTAATTCAGTATGTTTCCTGGCTGTTCCAGCTGCGTTTACTGTACGTGTCAAATAAGCAGCTGCTCCCAGAGTTCTCAGAAAAGAGACTTGCCAGAGCTAGAAGGCCATGGAAAGAATTCTGAGGATAGACTCAGGGGGAGGACAAAAGTTGGTTCTATTTTGAAATGGACTATTCCATGATAGCCATCTGGCCAACAATGTGTGCCATACGACTGCCTTACATTTGTTTGCATAGTACTTTACAGTTTAAGATGTGTTTTCACAAACTGAGTTCTCTCTCCGCAGTTTAGCAGGCGCTGTTCTAGGCAATCTTACCTCCATTTTCAAAAAAGAAATGGAAATAAATCAGCTAACTGCCTAAGGAGGTAAGAGGTAAAACAGGGTCTTAGATGTACCCCTTTTTTGAAACTCATCATATCCCTTGGCTATGAATTATTATGCATATTTTGCAGCTCTATTAGCTTCCTTGAAATCAGAGACACTATTGTGTTCATTTTCAAATCCAGCCCTCTTTCACCTTCTCCAACTGAGTGAATTTTCAGATAAATCAATTTATTACTCCTATATCGGAGGGTAAGTCTATCAAGTATATTCTTCCAACATATCCTGAAGTTTAAAATACTAAACTACCATTAACTGGACAAATTTACTTCCTGCCTTAGTAAATCAGAAATGTTTATTTTTATAACACAACAATTCTGGAATATGCCAGACTACAAAGAGTAAAGTTTGAATTCCCCTGTGGGAGCACAATAGAACTCATTTTTCAATAATGTTTTTCATCTCTCAGTATGGACTAGGAAGGATAATATTAAATGTTTAAGTCCCCAAAATAGGAAAAAACATATTAATGAAGGAAGCTTCTATTTTCCAGTAAGTTCTAACAGATGGTTTCCAAACACATTCATAGAGTTAAATGCATAATTTCACCCTATAAATATGCTGTAAAACATTAAAAATAGATTATAGCACATATATCTTATGGGGCAAATGAAATGATAAAAGGAATTTTATAGTGGATAAACTCATAGTTAAAAGATAATATTGTTTACAACTATGTGTCTCTTTTAATAGAATTAATGGATTAAACGTGACAGCTTTATAAATAATACTTAAAACTAATTCCTTAATTTACATCTTAATATCTTAGCATAGTATAAGAGGAAAGATTTTGTCTCGAACATGAATATTTTTGTGACACTTTAGTGTTTTTAAATTTACTTTTTTTTCTATTTCAGCCTCACTGATAAGAAACCATGTTATAATCAAACACTAAGAGAGTTAGCTATTATATTGCATTATGAGGTTAAAAACGAAAAAAAAAAAAAAAAAACTTGGCAAAGAGAAATGACAACTATCATTGAAAGAATTTTTCCACTTAAGATAATTTTTTCTGTTGAATTCTCTCTGGGATCAGTCATTTTTGACGACTTCAGATCTAACTTACTATAGCAGTTAAAATGTGTTGTGTACTAGAAGGTGAAAATGAAATGGTGAGCTAAGGAAATCAGTTATTCTATTATATTTTATGATTTTCAACAGAATCATAAATTATGTTCAAAGTATTAATTCATAGGCTCATATGAAAAGCCAACAAGATTTGTAGGCTCCATCTGACAAACGAAGAGGCTCAGAGAATGTGAGATGTATGCATGACACAGAGCAACTACTTAAATCTCTTTTATATCTAAATCATGAGAACTTGTATTTTGTGAATGCCTTTATACACAAAGCCAAACATGCCCATGTGATCTTCATTCACGATTTCCAATTTATATTTGTTTAACAATACATAATCATCTAGAGATGGTGCCAGCACTACCTTGGGGGTAGTCGGGAAACAGAACAAGCTTCTTCCTCAAAGGGAAGGATAAAGTCACAAAGGATGAAAACAAGTAGGTCTTTTAAGGAGATGGGTCCTACTGAATGAAGGAAAATATTTTAGATAAGCTTATATATGGCAAAAAGAGCCAGTATAAAGCTAAGCTCTGCATCATAAAAAACAAACAACAACAACAACAAAAACAAAAAACAAAAAAAAGAGGGCATTTGAAGATACTCTAAAAGAAAAAAAGTTAGTACTGAGACACAGAGGAACTAGAGAAGATGAGATCCCCAGGTGCAGGATCAGAGGAAAACACAAAGCAACAGGACTGAGCAGAGACGGTGGAGAAGGCAACTCTAACTGTGGATTTCTAAGTTTTGCTTATGAGGTTTGTGAGATACAATGCCTCTCCTTTTATCTCTACTACCAAACATTTAAGAAACTTCGCAATTGTTTGGGTTCTTTACCAGAACCCAAGGATACGTGAAGTTCCAAGTCTGGATGTCTCTCAGGCTTGAGGGTGACATCTACTGATCTGGGGAGATGAGCAGCCAGTCCATTTTTTCTAGAAAATGACAAATATAAACCCATACAAACACATCAGCAGTGTCCATATTAAGATCTGTGCCATTATGCATTATGGAGGAAAATTTCTAAAGAATACACCCCCAAACATTTTGAATTCTAGCAATATGGTAGGAAATTTTGTTGCATATATGAATCCCAAAGATCTGTTTCTACTTGAAATCCACCAGCATACAAAGTTGATGTATTTACTCTAAAAAACTACATGATGAGTAACAACTTATGACAAGGGAACAGAAAGTTAAACACCACATTACTCATATGTGGAAGCCAAAAAAAAGTTGATCTCTCATAGAAGCAAAAAGTAGAACAGAGGATACTAGAGGCTGGGAAGGGTAGGGAGAAGGGGGCAATTGGGGAGAGATTTGTTAAAGGATACAAAATGACAGCTAAAAGGGAGGAGCAAATTCTAGTGTTTGATAGCACTGTGGGATGGCTATAGTTAGCAATAATATGTTTCCAGGCCGGGCTTAGTTGACTATAATCCCAGCACTTTGGGAGGCCAAGATGGGTGGATTGCTTGAGCTCACGAGTTCGAGACCAGCCTGAGCAACATGGTAAAACCCCATCTCTAACAAAAATACAAAAAATTAGGCATGGTGGCACGTGTCTGTGGTCCCAGCTACTTGGGAGGCTGAGGTGGGAGGATCACTTGAGCCTGAAAGGTGGAGGGGCTGCAGTGAGCTGTGATCATGCCACTGCACTCCAGCCTGGGCAACAGAGCGAGACCGCGTCTTAAAAAATATGTATATATTATATAGTTTCAAATAGCTGAAAGGAGGATATTGAATGTTTCCAATACAAAAAGAAAAAAAGTTTGAGATGATGGATATAATGACCTGATCCAATCACTAAACATTATATGTATCAAAACATCACTGTGTACACTATGAATAGGTATGGTTATTATGTGTCAATTTAAATCATTTTGTAAAGAAAAAGAAGAAAGAATAGGAGATGGACAGCACCATTTTAACTATTGTGTGCTGGAAAAACAATACATGAAATAGAAAACAAACGTGATGTCAACCTGTTAAAACTATATTTAAAATTAAAGTTATTTAATAAACTTTGACTATGTACTCTATAATTATGAACAAAACACAATTTTGCCCTTAAAAAACCCACAATCTAGTAAGAAGAGACACACATGCACATGGTTAAAAGATGCAGTGTTTTTATGAATAGAATTAGACTTCAGAAATCTTCATATTCTCTCTCTCATTTTATAGACCTTGAAAGATTATGGGGATTGTCCAAGTTCCCATGGCTATAAGTAGCCATGTGGTACATAAACTTAAATTATTTGCCTCCTTATTTATCTCATCACAGTAACTATAAATTTCATAGAATGTGTTAAGTGAACAATTAGATGATAATATCTGATACATCATAAGCATTTAATAAATGATGGTGAATAAATAATAAATGAGCAAACAAAAAAATGAAGGCTTTCCAAGGGCGGGGGTGGAGGAAATAATGAGAAAAAAATCACAGGGCTTAAAAAATACTATCCTACTTACTAAGGTCTATGAATGAATATAATTATTTCATCATAATAACTAGAATTATTTTTACAATGAAAATTAAGAGAAAACTTTTAAGATACTTCCTCCTAAACTACTTACATAGACTTATGCTAGACTTTAGATTACTTCATTCCAGTTTATTTTAATCACTCCGCTTGCATATATCCTCAATTCCTCTGGCTACCTGGTGCTCATTTCATCATACTTTCCCAGCAAAATCTCACCTGTGCTTACACCCAAGGCTCCATGTACTCCACACCTGCATCCATACAGCTGAAAATGGCTAGACAGAACTCAACCAAGATTATGGGTCTCATTTTAAGACCAACAAATGCAAGTGAACCTTTAGTACTGCCTAGAAATCTCCCAGGCATCACAGTGCATTTCCCTAGTCTATTCGCGGTCACATGGACCTACAGAACTATTTATATCATCTCCTTTCACTGAGAAAACAAAAGTGATTATAAGAGCTTTCTATAAGTCTCTACCAGCCAGCACAATTGCTCACCTGCACCTGCTGGGCCTGTATATTCTGTTCCCTTGGGTTTCTACAGATGACCCAAAGATGCTTCTAACTAATGTCGACTCTTCGTCTGGTATATCAGCTCCCCACATTCTCATGCCTGTTCATCAATGATGCTCCCCTTCAATTTGCTCCTTTTAGTTCTTCTGGTTAATTTCTATCAGCATATGAGCATGCCATTACATCTTTAAAATAATTTTTTTAAAAGAAGACTTTGATCCCATTTCCCCTTCCAGCTACCATCAATTTCTGTTCTTTGCATCAAAACCACAGACAGAATTATCTGTGCTCCCCATCTCCAGTTTCTGTCCTCCCATACTCTTATGATCCCACTTCCTTCACATGGTCAGCCACAGCAAAACTGCTTACCACGGTCACCAATGACCTTCACAGTCTAAATCCAATGGATGACTCTCAGTTCTCACCTTATCTGACCTTATAACCTGCAGCATCAGACACATTTGATCTCACTCTTCTTGAAATATGTTGTTTCCTTTCCAGACACTATGTGCTTTTTGTTTCCCTTCTAACACCTAGGTTGTACTTTTCAATCTCTTTTGCCAACTCCTCCTTATCTTCCCAGTGGGTTGAATTCCTCTTGGATCTTTTCTTTTCTCCATTCTCTTGGTAACCTCATTCATCTCTATTCTTATGACTCTCAAATTAGTATCTCCAAACCAAACTTCTCCCCAGATTCTGAAATCCAACTGTCTACTCATAATATCCACTTAAATGTCTAATAGGCACCTCAACATAGCTGAGAAAACATACTTCTCCCCTCCAAACCTGCAGCAATCTTCCCCATCTGGGTTAATGACAACTGCATTCTTGCCGTTGCTCAAACACAAGCCCCAGAGCTATCTTTTTCTCTCTCACACTTCACATCAGCAGCCAATCAACTACCATCAAAATACATTGAGAATTGGTCACTTCTCACCACCTCAATCACTACCACAATGCTTCAGCAATCACCAAGTGAATTACTGCAATAGTGTCCTAACAGGATTCCATATCTTGGCCCCTGTCCCCTAGAATCACATAGCAGCCAGAGTAATCTTGAGACATATGAGTCAGATGCCATGCATTTGCTCAAAAGTTTCCAACTGCCCCAGTGACAACTTAAGTCCTAATAGTGGCCTACAGAGGCCTACATGAAAAGGCCCTATTAATCGCCTCACTGCCAATTATACTACTCTCTTGTTTAGTCTGCACCAGCCATGCTGGCCTCCTTGATGATTCTGGAATGTGTCAAGATACTCCTTCTTAGGACATTTGCATCTGCTATTCACTCTGCCTGGAATGTTCTTCCCCCAGAAGATGTACAACTATCTCTACAATCTTCACAAGGTTGCTCAAACATCAGCTTCTCAGTGAGGCCTCTATTGATCATGCAGTACTCTCTAAAGCAGTACTCATGCATGGGCATGCACGCACACACAGCGATGCTTCTGATTTATGCTGTCTTTTGGGGCAATAATTATCACCACTTATCACATTTTACTTTATTTTGTTTATTGTGTAGTGGTGTACTGGAGGCAGCTTATATTGGCTGGTGGAAGCCAGTTCTTAACTTTTGAGGAATTCTGCGAACTAGTCATTAAACTACAGCTATTATTAACAAGTGTAGTCTGTAAAGTGACAATTATATAAAAGACAAAGGTAACAAATACTCAAAACTCATCATTTCCTAATTATTTTACTACATTTAAATTTATGTTCTTTAGGTTATTTACATTTACTTTATGAATATGGTAGAAATTCTATATATATCTTTCCATTCAGTTCAACCACATTGGTAGCTTAAAATCAGTTGTGGTGGATTTATACTATCAAAATCAGCAAATGCTAAAAATTAGGGCCTTTCTTTCCCTGCAGACAGCCAGCTGTTAAACATTTACCATGATCGAAATAGCACTGACTGACTGTCTGACTCTACTATGGCTATATGCTAGCATCTAGTACAGTATCTGGCATATAGCAGGTACTAACATATTAAAGGAATGAAAGAATGAATTTCTGTGAAAACCACTTGTGAAAGTATACTGAGAAGAAAGTACAAAACTTTATCTCATTTGACAAGTTATATACAGTCGTATACGATACTCTCCCTGTTAAATAATGCCACATTAATTCAAATATATGTCTCATAAAATAATTCAACTTAGCTATATTGGCATTTTTCCAAGCAAATAATCAGACTTTCTAAGTTGATATGTTCTTGCTTCAGAGTTATGTTTAGTTTTGCATTTCATTTATAAAAAAGCTTTTTTCTGGGAAAAGCATGTATCTTTAGTTAAAGAGCAGTAGCCCAATTAAATATTACCAAAGAAAAATGCTTTTTACTTTAAGAATGATTCACGTTTGAACTACGAGAAGCTGTAAGCACAGACAATAAATGCATCATTAACCCACAACAAATAAAATTAACACTCTTCAAAGGCAAGAAATAGTAAAATGGCCCTCTTAATTACTTGTTTAAATGACCTAGGACTTTTTTATTACCAACTGCAGGGAATAAGCTATACCAAAATGAGATAGAACATGACGGATAATTTACCAGAGAAAGGAAACATGTGAGCATTTAGAAAGTCCTTGGGCTACAGTCCAACAGCGTTCCTCCTGTGAGGATTATGCAGACTTACTCCAATCTATTAAAACACACACAAAAAACACAACCACTTTAAACATACTTAGTCCCGAACAACTTCAAATTGTAAACGAGTCCATTTCGCTCAGTACAAGTTTTATGCATAAAAATATTTTTGAACCATCCAATGTGTAATATTTGTGAGAAAATTTACATAGTAGAGGACGATACTATGCTTTGCCATGTTCCATAAGACTTTTTATCAATTGAAAAATCTCCTTTAATGTTTTGTAAGCTAAAAACTACTAATAAAATATTATTGTAAGTTTTGCAAAATGCTAAAATCTTTTTAAATCCGAGGACAATCCTATGAGGTAGATATTATTGGTTGTACTTTAAAAATTAAAGAAAACTGAACCTCAGAGATATACTCAAGAACACAATTAGCAAGGTGGGAAAATGGGTCCCAGCTTTTGACTCTGAATTCTCTACCATTCCATTAACTCAGCTGAATTCTCAAAGGTTTTTCAGATATCGTTTTATAAACTTTATTTGCTTAGAAGCTTGCTTTAACCTTACCTACTACAGCCTGACTTTCTTCCTCCTGTAAGTCTTCTGTCCTGCAAAGATGGTAAACAAACCCCCAGGCAATTCTCTTGCTAAGTTCAACAGTAAAAACTAAGATCCCTAAATCCCACAGCGAGCCTTTCTTGCTAGCATAAACTTGTGAGTTTTATTATAATGGTTAATATAACCTGTGCATTATATTTTTTCAAGGAGGAAGGTAGGTGATGGAAGGGTCTCATTTATAGAAGCTGTAAATATTCCAACTTCGATTCAAAAGAGGAGGTGTGTTTTATTATTAGAACAAGAACATGGCACTACGATTCCACATGTGACTAAGGAATCACAAACTCTACGGAGGGCAAGGAAGATTGGACTCAGTTAAAAGAAACCACAAAAGGACTCTATGGGGGAAAGATCTTCAAAAGCTATATGCTCCCATACTTTGAGGTGGAAATGAAAGAGATGAGCAAGTATGACAAGAGGGAGAGAAACCATCTATCTTTCCATACTTCACCAGAAATCCACAGTTGCTGATGTAAGTTATGCTATTTTTAGTATAGTATTAAACTTGGCCATTTTCTGGTTCTGTGAAAAACATGATTATTTTTTCGGATATATAACTATGCTTAAAATACTAGAACTCTTTGCATTTGAGACCTTTATTATCAGTCATCAGAAAGGTGCTATGCGTTTGCTGTGCATAGTTCTACAGATTTTTTACCATTAAATGGCCTATTTTAAGTAAAATTATATTTTACGTTTATATTTTACAATATACACAGTAATGAAAATTGAGTATGTGAAGCCTTTAATACAGTATTTGAATAAAACTGCATGCATGTCCATATTTTAAATATGATCCTGATGTTATTCATAATCACTTGCAAACAGTTTTGTAATTTCCTAGAAAGGATAACTCCACTTGAAGTATCTAATGTCTACATTGGTTCTGAAGTGAAACGTAAATATCTGACTTCCCAATAATCCAGAAGATTTTAAAAGGAAAATTGAAATTGAAAGGCTTCCATTACACCTCATTTATCACAGTTGCAAATTCTATATCAATTTCTGATATCAAAATAATCATAATATCCTTATAGCTAAGAAAACATACATCCAATAATTACACAATGAACTTTAACATGGTAAACAGAGTTTTATACCATGAAAATGATGTAAAATCCTACCACTGAAAACATGTTCAATGAACATTATACAATAAATGACATGTATTTTTAACATCAAACACTCTTGATTATCTATAATTCAGGCAAATAGAAGTCTCAAATAACCAGTGTTTTGACAGTATCAAAGATGTTATAATAGTTTATTTTTTAAAAACAGCTTTTACAGTATGTCATGGGACCAGAATAGTTTGGGCCAGTGCTCCATCTCCTCCTCCATCGACAGCTCACTATTCAGTCACTTTGATCTGCCAGTTACTCACAAAGTCCAGTAGGGTCTTCCCAGGTTGAGCACACTCAGTTCTTAGTTACGTAGACTTTCATTCCATGGCAAACCACAGCCACTCTTAGTGGTTGGAAGCTGTCACCGTGCCTGTACACACCTATCATGCAAAATGATCAACTCCAAGGTACCATGTTGTCTCAGTATTCCTCACTCCTAAATGAAACTTGAAGAAGATAAAAATAAACTCCTCTGAGAAACTCCGAACCCCTTACTCTCTGTCTAACCAAAACCAATGCTTCTTCACAACGATGCTCTCAGGATACAAGATTTTACACCCTCTGAGTATTTTTCTTGATGTAGCCTATGAGAATGTTTTGCATTCACATAACTCTGCAAATTAGTTTTTTACACTTGATTATCCAAAACACTTCTTCTGACAAACATTCTAAAGAAACAGAAGTATTTATGAACAACAGAATAAAATACTGTTTGGCTTAGCTGGCCAATAATCTAGACTTTCATATTCTGTTTGAAAAATTAGAAGAAACTCTTTAGCCAAAGAATTTTGGAAATTTCCTTTAGGGACCTTATATGAATCAACTATTACAATAAACCTTGAAGTTTCATAATGTTATCATAAATTCCTAAAATTCATTAGAATATGGTAAAATACAATTTCTACAATGCTGATAGTAAATTGTATTGCAGTAATGAAAACAAGTTTTGTGACACATGCTTTCAGAAATCTTTCTCTCTGTCTTACAATCTCCCTTTTTGGAATTTACCTTAAAGATTCAGAATTCAGATCAGACTTCTAAAATATGCATATTCGCACATTATAGCAGTTATATGAGGGAAAACCAATAATGCCAACTAGAATGGTTAAAAGTAGAAAACTTAAACACGTTGTAAAACATGATATAGGATATAAGATTTTCAAGCAATACAAATACTTTTTTCATATCAAAAATGCTTACGATATGCTAAGCAAAATAGCATAAAATAATTGTAATATGAAACATGGTCTGTATATGCAATGTGTTAGTACACACACATACACACACAGGATTGTAAGAAAATACATATGATATAGTGGTCATCTGTGGTATAATCGAATAATTTTGGTTTGTTTATGCTTTCATTTTATATGCACTATATAGTTATGTATAATAAAGTATATTTATATATTTATGCAGAACATGTATTGTATTTATTCCCTGTGTATTATTTAAGGAGAAATTTAGATTGTTTACTTTCCAGGAAGCCACAACCCAGGTAAAGGAAGCTTTGATTTGCTGAATACAACTTTCTATAAGGCATTAATTACATACAAA
The DNA here is from genome assembly GCF_008728515.1 of Papio anubis. NCBI lineage: Eukaryota > Metazoa > Chordata > Mammalia > Primates > Cercopithecidae > Papio > Papio anubis. Next base: position 41,010,378 of record NC_044978.1, on the reverse strand, counting down.
CACCAACTGTTACAGAATTTTGAGAAATAAAAATCAGTAAGTTATTTGTAAACATTTTGAGAAATGAGAATAGGTATATCTGAAATGCTCTCTTTGCAATTTCTTTTAAGGAGGAAATTTTTATAATTAGCCAAAATTATGCTCAGTTATATAGGTTTTCATTCTATTTATAGATCTGACTCCAATTTTGTACTATATATTTATACTTCTCATTATTTTAGGAAAACATGAATTTTGGTTTTGAACATTCCACTTAACAATTAAATGCCCTCCATTAGTTGTTTTTTTGTTTGTTTGATTTTGTTGTTTTTTTGTTTGTTTTTTGAGATAGGCTCTCACTCTGTTGCCCAGGATGAGATGCAGTGGTGTGATCATGGCTCACTGGAGCCTAGACCTCCTGGGCTCAAGTGGTCCTCCTGCCTTGGCCTCCTAAGTAGCTGGGATGACAGGCGCACACCACCGTTTCCAGCTAATTTTTGCAGAGACGGGGTTTCGCTATGTTGCCCAGGCTGGTCTCAAACTCCTGGGTTCAAGCGATCCACCTGCTTCAGCCACCCAAAGAGTTGGGATTACAGGCTTGAGCCACTGTGCCCTGGCCACCATCAGTATTTTTAATGGAAAATCACAATCTCATTAACACTTATAAATGTATGAACTTAAGACACGAGAAGTTCAATCCATGCGTTAGAAAGATTCTCATAAAAGCTAGAGTAGAAAAAAGACGCACATGCCTGTAATCTCAGCTACTTGGAAGACTGTGGCAGGAGAATCACTTTAGCCCAGGAGACAGAGGTTGTGTGTGGTGAGCTGAGATCACGCCATTGCACTCCAGCCTGGGCAACAAGAGCAAAACTCCGTCTCAAAAAAAAAAAAAAAAAACTACCTTAAAATGTTTTAGCTGTAAAAATTAAGACAATGCCATTTTACTTGTTTTCTTCATAACTGCAATATCCCAACTAAATAAAACCAAAAAAATGAAACCAAGTTGCTTTGTACCTATTTTGAATGACTCATAAAAAGGTCAGAAGCTACATTAAAAAAATACAACTGGTTATGGCTATAAAGAAGATACAGAGAGGGAGTACGAGAAATTGTACGATAAATGCTGGAATAAGCCAAAAGATCTCAAAGAAGATGCTATTTAGTTTTCCTTGAAAATACATCCTAAATCATGTAGGCATTATTTTAAATATATGTAGAAATGAAAGAAAAATATTATGGTCAAAAATGAAAACCTACTAGATCTGTAGAAAAAGTTTTTTAAAAAGAATGAAATTAAGTCTACCTCATTTTTACAGAGTCTTCAATCCCAAGCTTTTCTAAGCATTATATAATCTAAAATGTTTGTTTGTATCTGTCTCCATTTCACAAATTTCTCACCTTTGCCCTCTACATGGTTCCACCAAGAACAAAACTAAATCCTGGTGCAAATGATAAGCAGCTAGCGAGACTATCATCTACCACCATCACATTATCTTCCTATATGCTCCATGATTAACCAGAGAAAACAGCATCAGCCTGAGAAAGACTATACATCCTTAACTGGATAAAGAGCCATACTGTCTTTAGATTCCACATACAAGTGAGGTCGCACAGCATTTGTCTTTCTGTGTCTGGCTTATTTCATTTTATATAACATCCTCCAGATTCATCCATGTTGTCACAAATGGCAGGACTTTTTTATTTTTTAAGGCTGAATAATATTCCTCTGTGTCTCTCTCTTTGTGTGTGTGTGTGTGTCCATGTGTTCCTGTGTGTGTGTGTCTGTATTGCACATTTTCTTTATCCATTCATCCACTGATCAACATTTGGGCTGTTTCCATATCTTGGCTACTGGGAATAATGCTGCAAACTCAGAGAGGCAGACAGTAGAAGAGTGGTTGGCAAGACTGCAGGGAGAGGAAAATGGGGAGTTGTTGATCAAAGAGTACAAACTTTCAGTTATAAGTTAAATAAGTTCCAGGGACCTAGTATACAGCATGGGGACTACAGTTAATAACACTGTATTGTATACTTGAAATTTGCTAAGAGAGTAAATCTTAAGTGTTTTCACCATCAAAAGAAACCCAAACTGATTACCACATGAGATGATGGATATATTAATTCGCCTTATTGTGGTACTCATGTTATATCAAAACATATTGCATATCTTAAATATGTACAATTTTTATTTATTATGTCTCAGAAAAGCTGGGGATGGGGAGAAGAATCATCCTGTCTACCTTAACAACTATCATAGAAATCTTTTTTGTTATTCACTCACTGCAAACCAGTAAAGACATGGCAAAATATCTGTGACAAAAATCAAACATTGCTTTACAAATTACATGGGCATGAGAGAAACCAGTATCATATTAGAGGCATATCTACAAATGACTGGATCATTCGTATAACCATAAATTGATCATGAAAATTCTCTAGCCGGGCGCGGTGGCTCAAGCCTGTAATCCCAGCACTGGGAGGCCTAAGATGGAAGTGGGATCAGGTCAGGAGAAATCCACCATCCTGGCTAACACAGTGAAACCGTCTCTAAAAATACAAAAACTAGCCAGAAGTGAGGTGGTGGGGCATGTGTAGTCCCAGCTACTTTGGAGGCTGGGAGGCAGGAGAATGGCATGAACAGGAGAAGTGAACTGCGTTGAGCTGAGATCCTGGCCACTGCATAGCCTGGGGCGACAAGCGGACTCCCGTCTCAAAAAAAAAAAAAAAAAAAAAAAAAGAAAAAAAAAGAAAATTATCTAATACAAACATCATGAGATCTGTTGCTATAACTAAGCAAGGAGCATAGCGGGGAGAGAGAGGGAGAGAAAGAGGGAGAGAGAGGGAGAGAAAGAGAGAGAGAGAAACAGAGAGAGACAGAGTGTATGTGTGTGTGTGTGTGTGTGTGTGTGTGTCTGTGTGTGTGGTGTGGGGAGAGTACAAAAATAATCACACATTTTCATCGCACAAAGTTCTCTCGGCTTTGCTACCAAATAGCTTCATAACTTTGAGAAGACATCTTGGGCCTTGTATCCTCATCTGCAAAATGATGTCCTTACATACTACATATTACAATTCACCAAAATTACAACAGGTGGGAGAAAAATAAGCAAAGTAACTAAAGTTGCAGAGCAGCCTCTGTGTATGTGTGTTTTAACTTTTCTCTTTTTTTAATCTCTAGTACTTTGTGCCTGTTGTTTGCCTCAACATCTAGGTAAGCTGTAGATCAGTGAGAAAGAAATGGATGTAAGGCTAGCATGAAGTTATGACATTACATTAATGTGCAGTAATGCTGCTTGAAATCTGAGTATTCTCTCCTGACAGTAGAGGTATTTCATACATGTGATCATCATCTACCAAGTGTGTTACTACATAAAAAGGGTAAGATCAAAACAGATTTAAACATACATAATTTATTCATCAGGAAGAGAAAACCCAGACTTCTATTACTGTTAGGTACACAGCCGGTAGCAAATGGTAAGTTTTTCCCCAATGACTGTATCAACAAAACCACATACCTCCCCTTATCTATGTAATCAAATGATTGATTATCCTTTAGTATATTGGGGGTGAATGCTTACAGTAGATGTTATCTAAGATCTTGTTTTGTTTTTTCCATTAAGTAGGAGATACACACACACATGTGCTAGTTTGGATGCATTTATCAAGATTCTATAAGTTTTTAATTCTGTTCAGTGAATCACACCATTGTTAAGAAGTTTGGGGACAAATAATTTGATCCCCACAAATATACTTAATTGTTAACTTATAATTCAATTTTAACATGAAATTCAACCAGCAAGATCAGGCTGGGGTAAAAACTACAGCTGTTTCATTTTAAACGTTTAGATGTTTCATTTTAAAATATTTTTTGGGCTGGGCGCAGTGGCTCATGCCTGTAATTCCAGCACTTTGGGAGGCCGAGGCGGGCCGATCACGAGGTCAGGAGATCGAGACCATCCTGGCTAACACGGTGAAACCCCGTCTCTACTAAAAATACATAAAAAATATTAACCGGGCGTGGTGTTGGGTGCCTGTAGTCCCAGCTAGTCATGAGGCTGAGGCAGGAGAATGGCATGAACCCAGGAGGTGGAGTTTGCAGTGAGCCAAGATCGCGCCACTGCACTCCAGCCTGGGCAACAGAGCAAGACTCTATCTCAAAAAAATAATAATAATAAATAAAACAAAAAATAAAAATTTTCGAAGCATCTGTATAAGCTATTCGTACAGTTTAAAGTTGCCAGTGTCGTGTTCCAAGGTGAGAGCTTTCTTCAGAGGAAAGGAAAAGGTGACACATAGCTAGAGGTGGTCCAGGCTAGTGTTTTATTATTGCCCATTATTTTTTTGTTTTAATGGTATGCAAGCTGTCAATCTTTAAAAGTCCAACTCTTCAAGTTTTTTTTCTTTAGGGTTTGCAGGATTTTGACACCAACTGTTAGATATCATATAAATTTAAATGATACATTAGAGATAAGGACTGACAGAGTTAACCTTTGTGATGGTGAAGCTTCACCACTACTAACAATGTCTTCTTTTCATGAAGGAAGCTAATGCCACAGGGCTTAAGTATTCCATTGGCTAATGCTCACAGCTAAATATTTTTGTTTTTTTCTAAAAAATTAATCTGCTGTGTAAATTAATAGAAAAGAAAACTTCAAAGAGCTCAGTAATACAAATACCACTAAAATATACTTATAAAACATAATTTTTAAAAGATCTAAAATAATACTTTAAATTCTTCTTTATGGACATACCATCCAAGAAAAGTCCACAGTTGAATAAGAATTATTTTTGATTATTCAGTTCTAGATTTTCAGATCTACATAAGTACACATTACATAATGGGAAGAAATTAAAATTAAATTGGAAAAAGATGTGAGTGGAGTTAGGGTATTAATCTTCAATAATCGGTATAGCTCAACAGGAATATAAATAAAAATATCTTATTTCCTCAATTCTAAGTTATGATTAATGATATAATGTGTCGTTGATTCGTCTGGAAAAAAAAGAAACCTGTATTATGTTCTTATTGACAGAAAGAAATATTTCAATTTCTGAAACATCAAAAATTGGAGGGGAGGTTTTAAAAGTACAGTTTAAAATTATGGATATGTAACTATCTTGGTTGAGGACAAGTGAATCCTGAAATGCGAGTTCAATCTTATACAGTCTCAATCTAAAAACAAAAACAGAAACAAACCCTAATCGGATCCTGGGGACAATTACTGTGGCAACAGTGTATTCTGGAGCACCTCCAAAGGTACGGCAGTGATGGTTTCTGGAATGCCTGTTCTTCCCCATAGTCAGTAATCAGTTGATAACTTCCAGGCACTGGAGCTCCTAAAGTCCCTCTGCAACAACCTCCTAATGATTTTACTACAGGAAGTGATAAGAGTGATGGAACAGTAGTGCATATGCTTGAACAAAGGGGCTTGAACAGAGTGGGTTCATGCTGTCACAGCAATTAAATGCAAATTGTTGTTCTTGCTAGCAGTTGATGTATTAGTGCTACTACCAAGCTGAGATGAAATTGTTTGGTCTCATCTCTCAGCACAGACTTAACCTGCTTGACTTTACTCTCTCTGGTTCCCTTATATCTGCCCTCTCACATACACCCTCTGACCTACATCCAGGGCTATACAGCTTAACCAGATAGCAGCATGTCCACCTGCATATTAATGGCAAGGTGCTTTCCTATCCTTAGCCCTTAAAGCCTCTTTCTTCTCATGGGGAGATTTTAGTCTTTGCAGTTGTCTTTTGTTGCCTTAATACTATGCCCCAGCTTGTCCATTTCCAGAGGCAACAGAGGGGCCCAGGAGCTCTGGGTTTACTTCAACACCGGCTTGCTGCCAGGACTCGGCCATTTGTAGCCAAGGCTCCACATTTGCTAAACCAATGACTGGAGTGATGAGGAAAGAGGTGGCAGCAGCTGCGCGAGGAATGGATCTTTCTCCTGCCCTCTTTGCCTGCAGCAACATAAACCCACATAGTACAGTGGCATGAAGTGGTTGCAGATTTTATTTCCCAATGCAGTGGAGTGAAGAAGGAGGTAGAGGAGGAGGAATCAGCATGGGAAGAAGGTATGCGTAGGGGAAAGAAAGGCATTCATGTGACACAAGACAGATCTGCTCCCCACATGAAAACTTCACAAATTCTCATTCTTGCAAGGTGGACACAATTATGTTCAAAAGAGAGAAAAGATACAAAGCCAAAGCCCTGACTTTCAAGTAGATCTTAGCATCTTCCTTGGTCTTCCCCTGCCAAAGAAACAGAAATGGTGACCAACTCAGGTAGGCATAAAGGGAATCAGAGGAGACCTCACCATGTCCCCCTCAAAAGACCTCTTCTGAGTAACAGCAACCAAGCTTCTTCCTCTGCTCTGTATTCAGGAGTTACCTACCCAGCCAATCTAGATTCTTACATTCGTATCCTTTGGTCTGATTAGTAAAGAGGTCATCATTAATACAGAACTGTATTCAACTCTCAATTAACAAAGGGAAGAAATTAATAGCAGGTTAAGTACCACCAATAAGCCTGGGGCTGTGCTGGCTTAAAGAATTTATTCAAAGCCTCACAGCCAGTACACGGTGAAGCACAAATTCTAACCCAGGGCTTTCTGAGTCCAAATGAATTCTTGGTGATTTCAAAGCCAGACTTCAATGTGCAGGTTCACTGAGTCTCCAAACACACTTCTGCTAGATTTCTTGATGATAAAACGACGTTATTTTCTTCCCTTTCATTCATTACCACTGTAGACACCTAAAACCTCTTAAATTATTTTAAAAACTAGAAAATAAGATGATGTGAGGAAGGTCAGTCATAGGTCAAAATTGCAAACGCCTTCAGGGGCCTGGAAACTGGTCACATACATGACGAAACCGGCCTGAGTGTGAGACTCCAGGGTGCATGGGGCCCCTGGTGAATGGAGGAGCACAGTGATACCCCTCTACACCCAAGGGCATGAGGTTGACAGAATTTTCCAATGTAAGAACTATGAGTGTTGTATATTTATCCTTTATGCATCTTTCTTTTCTGTTCCTTCTCTGCCACTGATTCAATTTAAGAATGCACTAAAGTGAATATATATGTATATACACATGCATATATGTACATACATATGTACATATATATACACACATATATATGTATTATATAACAGCCCCTTTATTTTTTCAATGCACTTAAGCCCCTAACTCTTAATTTTATACAAATCATCTAAAATGGAACATCTTCATTTTCTAAGTCATTCAAAGAACAATTAGGATTTCTTTCATTGACATTACTTACAGATTCTACACTTTTTGTTTCCTTGTAAAACTTCACTGCTTTTTCCACAGTACACATTTTTCATTACAAGATTATTTGTTAAATGGTAATGCTTTTAAGTAATAATAAAAGGAAAAAGTACAACTGCCATTTGTTAAACATCCACCATGTAGACATTCACATACAACAGCTTCATGCAACTTCTGCAAAAACTTTAAAAGTTATCAGGACTTTCTACATTTTATAGGTAAGGAAACTAAAGTTGACAACGTTTAAGCAATTTGCCCAAGATGATGGACTTGAATTCTGAATAATACTAAAGGCAACGATTCGCCCAGTTAAAAATACGGAGTGATTTTTCCGTGAACTTTAATCTGTTAACTGGAGAAGTTTTAACTAAACATGTTAGTTTAACTTGAAACCTAAGTCACAAGTAGGTACTGAATGGGTTGTTCACTCTAATCACTCGTGCAGTTCCATGTCTGGCTAATGATCCGCTGGTATCTATTTCTGACCAGCCAGGGAGGCTGCACTACAACAATGTCAACACTTCTGCAAAGCTATTTTGGAGATAAGTACTTAAAAAATGAACGACTGAGTTGAAAATTCAACTGGGGGTTTCTAAAGTTAATCGTGCATCTAGAAAATATTTTGGTGTTAATGTAAGTAGAAAAAAATAATATGCCTTTTAACACCTCGACACGCTTTTTGTCTTCATAAAACTCAGCAAATAGTAACTAATTAATCCTAATGAAAGCCCCACAACACACGTCAGGTTGGAATTCATTCTCAATAGGCATCTACAAACCACACAAGTTGAGGTTTCATAATTGATGAGGCCTCTGGCCCCCACACACTATGAATTACAACCTTAGAAGCACAACCGGTCCATCCAAAGTCCCAATGAAATAACCAGCTCTATTTTATCGATTTATAGCCCAGTGATTCACAGAGGTTCCAGCAGGCTCTCTCCTTGCCAATATTATAGCATCCTAGAATACAGTCCTCTTTCTGTGACAAGCAGGGGCAACCCAATTTAGACATTAAAATGTAGTCTTTTTATATCCTGTAAATATTTTTCTTTCACTGATTTTAGTAAGGAAAGACTAAAGAATATGCCACACACTTTTAATTTTAACCTGTAGGCCTATGTTTCGCACTAATGTGAAAATATTTTGGTGTTAATGTAAGTAGAAAAAAATAACATGCCTTTTAACACCTTGACACGCTTTTTGTCTTCATAACACTCAGCAAATAGTAACTAATTAATCCTAATGAAAGCCCCACAACACACGTCAGGTTGGAATCCATTCTCAATAGGCATCTACAAACCACACAAGTTGAGGTTTCATAATTGACGAGGCCTCTGGCCCCCACACACTATGAATTACACTGTTGTTCTCCCATTTGACTTTACATTCAAAGGTTTACACATATCGCATATGATATACTTTCGATTATCTGTCCCCTCCAAATCTTGCGCTGAAATGTAATCCCCAGTGCTGGAGTTGCGGCCTGGTGGGAGGTTGTCTGGATCATGGGGGCAGATCCCTCATGAATGGCTTGGCACCATTCCCTTGGTGATGCGCGAGTCCAGGAGATCTGGATGATTAAAAGCCTGGGTCCTTCCCCCTCTGTCTTGCTCCAGCTCTTGCCATGTGACTCACCTGCTCTACCTTCACCTTCCACCTTGATTTTAAGCTTCTTAACGCCCTCACCAGAAGCAGATACTGGCATTATGCTTCCTGTGCAGCCTCCAGAGCCATAAACCAATTAAATCTCTTTTCTTTATAAAATTACCCTGTCTCAAGTATTCCTTTCCAGTAATGCAAATTGACTAATTCAGTATATAAAGGAAATACATATATTGTCCAAAATGGGTCAACAGAAAGAGCTCTAATCCCAAACTTTGTCATCCATACGGTTTCTTGACAAGTGCAAAAGGAAAAAATATGTCATTTGGCTAGTAGTAAAAGTTATACCTAGAAATCTTTGACATTTTCTTCTTATAAGAAAAAAGCAGCAGGTGGGATAAAAGGAAAACTAAAATGAATACGGAAAAAGATTTCCCAAGCGTGAAAGGAATCTGCAGAGCAAGAGTTTAGGAAAATCCCCTCATAGGGCTACATCCATCAACATAATGGTGCAGTATAAACAGGCAACAATGCCTTTCAAGTGTAAATACTACATTTAATGACCAAGGTAATTCTCCCCATTCAAATAATAAAGACACATCAATTAGAAAACTTACATATCAGAGGTATTCCCAGGATGAAAGTTACATAAATTATATATCTACAAAGTTTCAAAGTACAGTTTAAATTGAACTTTTTCTTCTACACTTACGTAAAAATTCTACAAATCCTATGAAAAACTGTCATTTCCATAAATATATATGCATAGACTTTCATTTTGGAAACAGAAAGAAGCAGCTTCCTAGTAAAGAGGAGCAGTGACAATGTGAAGGGAGATAGTATCTATATTCTGATGTTTTACATCCAGATGAACAAAGGGTGTAATAAGATGAACCATAACATCTTACAGAGGACATCTGAACTTCTCACATACCAAGTACCATCTCTTATCACTGAGTAATAAGAAAAACTCAACTCTCACCTTGGTGCTCATTCATTCTTCTTCACAGCTCCATCTCACAAGGTTGAAGACGTGCAATAAGACTATCTGCTTTCAAACTATCACAAGAACGGAAAACCAAACACCGCATGTTCTCACTCATAGGTGGGAACTGAACAATGAGATCACCTGGACTCGGGAAGGGGAACATCACACACCGGGGCCTATCATGGGGAGGGGGGAGGGGGGAGGGATTGCATTGGGAGTTATACGTGATGTAAATGACGAGTTGATGGGTGCTGACGAGTTGATGGGTGCAGCACAGCAACATGGCACAAGTATACATATGTAACAAACCTGCACGTTATGCACATGTACCCTAGAACTTAAAGTATAATAATAATAAAAAATAAATTAAAAAAAAAGACTATCTGCTTTCTACATTATTTGTTTTAAAAAATTCTAAAAGTTTGATGGTTTATAAGAGTATTAAAAGGAAATTTAGGAGAATCATCCCATAAACTCTGAATTGGAAAGAATCTTCTAAAACCAGAAATCCTAAAGATACTTACAAACTTGAAAATAGTATTAATGCAAAATATCTTTATAAAACTATTAAAAAGAAGTATTGTGATAATGAACATACTAAAAATCATTGAAATGAATACTGAGTGAATTGTATAGTATGTGAATTATATCTAAATAAAACTCAGAAAAAGAAATATGTGCAATAAATCTATGCAAGCACATAATCATGGCAACAAATAACTGCAAATAATAACTAACTCATTTTTTGCCTGAGATTATAGTACTCATAACAATCGCTACTTCTGGTAACGTAAATAGATTCAATCTTTTAGGAGGACATTTTCTGCTTTAAAATTTAAACCATTATAATATAACCTTTGATGTACAAATCGACTGGGAATGTCTTGTTTTCCTAATACTTAGATGATATCTCTATGAATATACATCCCTCCCATTTATCAAGTTTGGAAGAACATACACAAACTTTTCTTAGCAATAGTTATCACTGAGAGGTTTGCTTGCTTTTGCCTTTTTATTTGTGTCAAAATGCTCTGTACCAAAATGGCTATCAGATTGTCCTTAGTATGCTAACATCTGCAAAACATCTTAGTCAAAACATCTCGCATGCATAGCAAGACTAGGCTAATATTTCTAGGTAACCTTAGAGCCTTGTCTCTCACACTGAGATACTGGTGTTACAAATGCCACATGGTGCAATGGAGTGTTAGAGGTAGTCATGGGATACAAGTAGTACGTCTTTATGGAATATCAATTTGATTTGGCTTTGGAGAAAGTTTAGATTTTCTTCCAAAGGGTTCTTTTGGAGGGTGTGTTAGTGTGTGTATGTGTATGTGTGTTTCGACAGAAGGCTATACATAAAATCCCTACTTTTCCATGTGTCTTAATTTTGTGTATTTTTCATTAAAAAAATAACAACACACACACTCTGGATAGAAAATAACTTTCTGGCTGGACACGGTGATTCAAGCCTGTAATCCCAGGACTTTGGGAGGCCGAGGTGGGCAGATGGCTGGAGCACAGAAGTTCAAGACCAGCCTGGGCAACATGGAGAAACCCCCTTTCTACTTAAAAAAAAAATAAATAAATAAAAAATTAGCCAGGCGTGGTGATATGTGCCTGTGGTCCCAGCTACTCAGAAGGCTGAGGTGGGAGAACTGCTTGAACCCGGGAGATGGAAGTTGCAGTGAGCCAAGAACGTAGCATGCCACTGCACTCTAGCCTGGGCTACAGAAAAAACAAAAACCAACAAAAGAAAATCTTTCTATGTTATGAACAGAAAAGTTCTCATTTTTGTATCATCAACTGATCTCTAATAACTAGCCTCTTATTCCTAGGGAAAAAAAAAAAAAAAAAACTCTCTGATTTTAAGCTGGGCACTTTGCTGCCTACCTAAAAGACTACAGTTACCAGTTTCCTTTGTAGCTAGATATAACCATGTGACTAAGTTCTAGCCAATAAGATATAAGCAGATAAGCAGAGCTATCTCCTGGAACTTCCAGAAAGTCTCTTTAAAATCTCTAGTGATTGAAGAACGAAAAGTTGGAAGGACCATGAGTCTCCAAAGATTATGCAAAGTCCCACATACTAGTCCCACACAGCCACCTCCTAAGTTCTTCTACATGAGAGAAAAACGTTATTTAAACCACAATTTTTCTGTATCTACCTGAACCTACCCCTAGCTGATATAAAATCAAGAAAAGTAGTATTAGTGCACAGGTTGTTTCAAAGTGAGCCAGACAAGTTTTTGTCATAAGAACAGACTGTGTCTAGGACCCTGCCCACTGGACCAGTCCTAGTCTGTGAGAATAAAAAAGCTGGTATTAGTCATTTCAAAGTTGGTCCTAGAAAGCCCACAAAACTAGCTTTTTTTAAAAACTAGCTCGGAAAGTCTGGACAAAAACCATGCTATTTCTACTTTCAATTAGACAAAGTTTATTTAAAAATAAATTTAAAATTTATTTTCAACTGAGAATATGGTTTGATAATTAGAAAACAAATTGTGAAGTTGAAATAACTTTGGAGAATATGACAGAAAATAAGGTGGACTTGCCAACAACCAGATGTCATGAAGTACCATAACTGACTTAAGCATAAAGATTACACAAGCTTTCAGGAAAATTATGAATAATACTAGAAACATTTATGGATAAAATGAGAGAGGCTTTGATTTACAGAAAGTACAAAAGCACAAAAAAAATTTTGCTTAAAGCATCTTTCAAGGCTATAGAACTTACACAAACAGGCCAGGTGCGGTGGCTCACGCCTGTAATCCGAACACTTTGGGAGGCCTAGATGGGCGGATCATCTGATATCAGGAGTTCAAGATCAGCCTGGCCAACATGGCAAAACCCCATCTCTTCTAAAATTACAAAAATTAGCCAAGTGTGGTGGTACTTGCCTGTAATCCCAGCTACTCATGAGGCTGAGGTAGGAGAAATGCTTAAACCAAGAATTGGAGGTTGCAGTGAGCAGAGACTGAGCCACTCCCCTCTAGCCTGAGTGACAGAACGAGACGCTATCTCAAAAACAAACAAACAAACAAACTTACACAAATGAGGAAGTACACACAACTAATTTTGGCATTGATGTGACCATAATATGTTCTAGATGGCAAAGAAAAGGAACAACCAATGTAGAAGGTTAAACAAAAAAAGTGTCTGCAGCTATCAAACAGATTATCTTAAAACATTCTAGAATTAGTGTATTAGTTTGCTAGGGCTGTCTTAAAGTACCACAAACAAGGTGGCTTAAACTACAGGAATGTATTGTCTGTTTTGGAGGCTAGAAGTCCGAGTTTGAGATGTTGGCAGGGTTGGTTTCCTTCTGAGAGTTACAGGGGAGAATCTGCCCCATGCTTCCCTCCTCGTTCTGGTGTTTTGCAGGCAATCTTTAGCCTTCTGGGCTTCTGCTGCATCATTCTAATCTCTGCCTTCATCTTCACATGGCATTCTCGCTCTGTGGGTATCTGTGTCCCAATTTCTCCTTTGTATAAAGACTCCAGGTCTATTAGATTAGGGGCCACTCTGTTCCAGTATGACCTCATTGTAACTAATTACATCTGCAATGGCCTTATATCCAAACAAGGTCACATTTGATGTATTAGGGGTTAGGATTTCAACCTATGAATTAGGGCGGGAGTTGGGGTGGGAGAAGATAATTCAGCCCATAACAACTGGTAACAGACCAAGTGATTTTAATGCTTTCCCATTATAGCTGGATTAAACCTGGTGGATGTTAGCAATGTACCATTTAAGTTTGATCATTGACTTTTGTATTTATTTATAAACATCTATGAGATATGTAAATTTACAAAGTAGATGACTGTGAAAGAATTAAAGTAAATACTAAACGAATGTTTAACTAAATAGGAGTTTCTCGTTGTAATGAGAAAATTTGTAGACACGCACAGATGGGGGCCACATCCCAAGCAGGTAAAACTACAGGAGTGACCGCCCGCAGAAGAACTACTGTTCAGTCTGGACACAACGGCAGCCACCGAATCATCCACTGAGAGCATCATCTCAAGTACTTCAGAGTGCCCAGTGTGTTCGGCTACATTGGTAAAATTTATTTAAAGTAATATTAGAACTGCTTGAATATTCATTATTTTTAAAAACTTGCAAAAGAAAATGACTTTGAAAGGCTGCCCTCCTCACTACACAGCTGTACCCCCTGGAATGTTCTAGTCAGTTTTCAATTTCAGGGTTAGAGAACATTTTGGTTATGTGTCTAAAAAGTAATTAAAAAAAAAAAACCTTTGTAACCTATAATGTTACTTCTGAGACTTTACCCTAAGAAAATCATAAATGGAGAAAAATGTTTATACACAAAAATGTTCACGGTAGTGTTATTTACAACACAAAAAACAATGAAAAAACAGTTAGAGAAAATGGAATGGTTAGAAAACCATAGTATACCCAAGTATATCATGCAAAACCACAGTATACTATGCAACTGAGATTGAATAACTTATGAAGTTATTGATTTTTGTTTTGTGGCCATCCTCTAATTCCTTTTCTCCCCAAAGGCCAAGCATGCTATTTTCCTCTCTTGCCTTGAGGGACAGTGTCTCAGAGTCAGAGAGAGCTGTCGCTCACAGACAACCTGACTTCCTGACATCTTCTGGCAGCCTGTGCTCCTAGAAGGGATCAGACCAAGTGTTCCCATGGGTGGCAAGGGAAGCACGCCTTTGAGAGCTGCAGGATAATGGCAGCATTAACGAGATCTATGTCAAGAATAAGGAAGGCCTAAGGCAGTGGTGGCACTCTAGGAAAAAGGGCTACATGCTAGGACTATGCAGGCAGAGCCCCGAGCTCCAGAGGTCACAGATCTGACAGGATTCTCATGCCCAGGAGGGCACCAAAGACATGGAGCCATCAAACTCCGAAGGAGCTCAAGTACTTCAGGGTGCCCAATGTGTTCAGCTAAATTGGTATAATTTAGCCGAACTTGGATAAATGAGAACTTGGATAAATGGGATAAATGGCGGCTTGGATAATGGGAACTTTAGTGGCAAGAGCATAATTGGGGGCCTCCACAGTGCTATGTAAGACCCTCACACACACACATCACGGAATCTTTGCAAGGCCCCAGGAGAAGTAAGCTACATCTGAGAAACTGAACATCCCTCTCCCTAACCTGACAGAGCAGAGTTTTCTAGATTTTGGATGAAAGCAAGTACAGGCATCTTACATAGCCTAGTTTGTGGATTAAGAATCATATGTATTACCTAACAATTAAAATGGTATAAAAACATAACTATGCCAAGAAATGTTGTTTTGTTTTTTTCTTTTTCCTTGAGACAGGGTCACACTCTGTTGCCCAGGCTGAGTGCAGTGTCATGATCATGGCTCACTGTAGCCTCCAACTCCCAGGCTCAAGCAATCCTCCTGCCTGAGCCTTATGAGTAGCTGAGATTACAGGCGTATGCCATCATGCCTGACTTATTTTTTACATTTTTTTGTAGAGATGGGGTCTTGCCATGTTGCCCAGGCTGGTCTTGGATTCCTAGGCTCCAGCGTTCCTCCCACTGTGGCCTCCCAAAATGTTGGCACTACAGGCGTGAGCCACCACATCCAGCCACGAAGTTTTCATACTGTAATGTTATGGAGGAAAAAGGCAGAATACAAAAATATATGAAAATATAACACATATTGTTGTTGTTTTAAAGCACACAGGAAAAAAGTCTATGAGGAAATATATCAAATGCCAATAGCTGCTATTTCTTCTTTTTCAGTGGCATGGGAAGAGGGGATATTGTTTCTTTTTTCTACAATAAGGATATCTTACTTTTAAAAATGAGAAACTATTCAAAATGAACACATGATTAGAATATTCTTCCCTTTCAAATCTAAGTCAAGTTGACTGTTGGTTCATATGGCATTCTGATTATTTTATTATTCCTGACATTCACATTACCATTTCTGATATAGAAGTTACAGTTTAGGGTTGGTTTATCAAATTTTAAGCAGGGATGCTACAAAGTTGAAACATAAAGAAGAAAAGTTCTTTTTATTAATGTATTAAGTTTCAAATATATTTAACAATCAAGATTTGCTGCTAAGTTTAAACATTTATCTATTTTGTTAAAAGGATTTAATTTGGTCTAATAAGCTTTGGTTTCAAGATGGGGTAAATATTTAGGTTTGGCTCTCTTTTAACAACTGAAAGTAACATTAATGTTAAAAAGGCTCCTGTCGATGAGTAGAAATATATGGTACATTTCTAAAATAAGCTAACATTTCAGACAAAGAAAATCTGTATCCTCATTAGCACACTTATAATGCAATGATTTCAGTATACAAATGGAACTTCACTTTCTGTTTTTGTTTTTTGGGAAAAGGAAGTAGAAGAAAGGATGTTTCTCCTTTTAATTTTGGAAAAATGGTATAGATGGTGGAAAACCTGTACTTCATATCTTGAATTTCTCATTAGTTTTGTGATCCAGTGTAAGGTTTCCTAAACTTTACATACCTAATTTTTTCCCTATCTGTAGCATTGGGATTAAATAAAATGGGTCTCACTAATGTACTATGTGGATTAAATGCCATACGTACAGGTCACAGAGAGTTAGCCAATATATGACTCTTCAATTATTGTTATTATTTAGGAATAGGATTTGTTCTCAAAAAGGAAAGCTTCCCTTCATTATAAGGAACAGAAAAACTATAATGTAACTCACAAAATTCATTTTCCTTTCAGAAATTCCTGTTATTTCTACAGTGTTAACAACTATCTTAGAAGAAAATCACTAAAGTTACCAACTTGTTCCCCTTTATTGTACCATGTAGTTACAGACAGATAATCAATGGTAAAATATCTAAAGAGCTACATGTTATGAGATTTTTAAAAATGTTATTTCCAAAAAAGGAAAATTACATAATGTTTTTATTTTTAAATAGTAGAGATGATGAAATCTTACCATGCACTTCAGTTTCTCAGTGGTGTAAAAGTTTTCTAATGATTTATCTAGGATTGGTTTATTCATGTAAAAATCAGGTCAAAAATCAAACGATTATTTTAGCTGTATTTATGCAGCTAAAATACAGGAAGAAAGTTGTCAGGATTGAAGAGGGTAAACCCATTGCTGAATGGCAACAAACCCCTGGTCTCAGAACAAAGGAGTAATAGAGAATGGGGTGAATGCAGTACCTGGAGACATGAGCCCCAAGAGGGTATCTTCTCTGGACAAGCAGGAATTCAAATCTGACAATGCTGAAAGGAACAGTCTGATCCTTCCATCCTCCCAATACCAGAAATAACTTGGTTCTAAAAGTTAGGAATTAATTTAATTAACAATAAAAGCATAGGGGCCAAACAGAATACATCTCAGGGTCAAACCTTGCACTGGTGCCTGTCTGTAAACTACAAAACAAGTGTTTCCAAACTTCCTTTTGCAGTATTTGAAGAAAAACAAAAATTAAAAAGTCCTTTCACTATAAGTCCTAGCCAGAGCAATTAGATGAGAAATAAATAAATGGCATTCAATTTGGAAAGGAAGAAGTCAACTTATTCTTATTCAAAGACAACGTGATATTTTTAAGAACCTAAAAATCAGACCAAAACATTGTTAGAATCAGCAAATGAATTCAGTGAAGCTGCAAAATACAAAGTCAACATCCCAAAAAATCAGTAGCACTTATATAAGCCAACAGTGAACAATTTAAAAAAGAAATCAAGAAAGCAATCTCATTTATAGTGGCTCAAAAAAATTTAAATTCCTAGGAATCAATTTAACCAAAGAAGTAAAAGATCTCTGCAAGAAAAACTACGAACACTGATGAAAGAAATTGAAGAAGACAGAAAAGGGAAGATAGCCCATGCTCATGGATGTAAATAACTGGTATCATTAAAATGTCCCTATCAAAACACCAATGACATTCTTCACAGAATTGAAAAAAAGCAATCCTAAAATCTGTATGGAACCACAAAAGACTCTGACTAGTCAAAGTAATTCTGAGCAAAAAGAACAGAAGGGGAGGCATCACACTACCTGACTTCAAAATATACTACAAAGCCATAGTACCCCAACAGCATAGTACTGGTTAAAAAACAAAAAACAAACAAACAAAAAAAACAAAAAAAAAACCATACACATGGACCAATGAAAAAGAATAGAGAACCCAGAGATAAATCCGTGCATTTACAGCTAACTCATTTTTGGACAAAGGTGCCTGGAACATACATCGGGGAAAAGACAGTCTCCTTAATAAACAGTGCTAGAAAAACTGAGTAAGTACATGCAGATGAATAAAGCTAAGCTCCTGTCTCTTACCATATGCAAAAAATCAACTTAAATTGAATTAGCAACTTAAATTTAAGACCTGAAACTTTGAAACAACTAGAAAAAACTATCAGGAAAATGCTTCTGGACACTAGTCTAGACAAAGATTTGTTGGGTAAGACCTCAAATGAACAGGCAACAAAAGGAAAAATACACAAATGGGATCATACCAAGCTAAAAAGCTTCCGCACTGCAAAAGAAACAATCAACAAAGATATAACCCACATAATGGGTTTTCTGCAAACCATCCATGAAACAAGGGATTAATAATCAGAATATATAAGGAACCCAAACAAATCAATTTAAAAAACCAAATAATCCAGTTGTTTTAAATGGACAAAACATTTGAATAGACATTTCTCAAAAGAAACGGCCAACCAAAAGGTGTATGAAAAAGTGCTCAACATCATGTATGTGCATCAGAGAAATGCATATAAAACCACAGTGAGATATCATCTCATCCCAGTTAAAATGGCTTTTATCAAAGAGACAAAAAAAAAAAAAAAAAACACCAAAAAAAAAAAACAGCTGCTGGTAAGGATGAAGAGAAAGGGGAACACTTGTACACTGTTGGTAGGAATATAAATTAATACAGTCACTATGGAAAACATATGGAGACTCCTCAAAAAACTAAAGATGGAAATACCATATAATCCAGCAATGTAAAGGGAATCAGTGTATCAAAGAGATATCTGCACTCCCATATTTATTGCAGCACTATTCACAATAGCCCAAACTATTCAATAGCCAAGATACATAATCAATCTAAGTGCCCAACAGATGAATGGACTTTAAAAAAGTGACACTAACAGTGGAATATTATTCGTCCATGAAAAGAATGAAATTCTGTGATTTGCAGCAATATGGATGGAACTGGAGGGCATTATATTAGGTGAAACAAGCCAGGAACAGAAAGATAAATATCCTGTGTTCTCACTCATATGTGGGAACTTAAACAAAAGTGGAGCTCATGGAGATAGCTGATTGGTGGTTATCTAGGCTGAGAAGGGTAGGGAGAGGGAATGAAGAAGAGAGGTTGGTTAATGGGTACAAATATACAGTTAGATAAAAGGATTAAGATCCAGTGTTTGAAAGCACAGTAGGGCAACTATAATAAATAATAATTTGTTGTATAGCTCAAAATTGCTGGAGGAGAATTAGAATGTTCCCAATATAAAAAGGGGTGAATGTTTGGGGTAATAAACATCCCAATTGCCCTGGTTTGATCATTACACATTGTATGCATATATGAAAATACCACATGTACCCCCAACATATGTACAGCTCTTATGCATCAATAAAAAAATAAAAACAAACAAACAAACATAAGCAGCATTGGCTATCCAGAAATAAATACCTTGCGTTACATACAAACACCACCATTTTAATATATTTACTCATTTTTAAAGAAAAACTACTTGAAAACTAGGAAATAACTCATGCACTTGTAATTGAGGCATACCCAAATCCTGCCTATTTGTAACATCGTCAAAAACAACTGACAAGCAAAACAACTCCTGAGAAGAAAATACTGCGGTCACAACTTCACACACTGGATTTACATAGTCGCTTCTGTTGCCCTCTTCTGACTTGTCTTACTCTGGTTTTACATGTTTAGCAACCAGCCGAGGGGGATGAGGGGGGTTGCTGAAGACAGTCCCACTGATAACAACAGAGTTAATGATACAAAAGAAGATGGCTACAAGGAGTCAAACGGCAGAGCCTGAGACCTTTGAAGAAGGGTCACATCGCCAGGGCTCAGTGAATAGCCAGGTACTTTGGTAAAAGGCCTTAGTGGCTTTCCTACACAGCACAATAGTTCAAACTAGTACCATAAATAAGACAGACACACACAGAATCACGGCCCTATGTTCTCAGGACGAACGTGCGTGACGGTCAGCATTACATTTCAGAAAGATCTCTGTTTAATTCAACAAACAGTTATAGGAAATTTATTATGTGCAAGGCCCTGAGCCATTATAAACACCTGATAAGAACTGGTTCAAGAGCTGTTGTTTTTGTAGAGTGCTCCATACATGTATTGTGATAGGTATCAAGTGGCACAAAGTAAAACAATTCTGAGAATACACCTGTATTTCATATCTGATGAAGCCCTGATCTGCTGATCCATAATAAGCCCCTTATGAGCTAAGCTGAGCTTTCACTATAATCCTTTCCCACATATCTGAACCTGCTGTGGGGATTTTTTTAAACTGCTATTAGCAGTGACTAAAACTTCTAATCCCCTGCTATGCCTTTATTATTAACACATACAGTTATTGTGCAGTAGCATTAAAGAACTGTGAAATTTTTTTTATCTTATTTCTAAATCTCACCATTTTTATAAGAGTAACAGTAAGATTTTCACAGAAATACTACTTCAGTCGTTTTGTCTGTATTTTTACTGTAAATTGCTTTAGCTATAAGGTTAATTGACATCTCTTACAGGGTATGAGAAACTTCAAAGTGCCTGGAATGACTCCATTGCTAATGCAACTACTTCAGATATAAAGTAATCTTTCCTCAGTTTATTAAAGACAAGGGCAGATTTTTAGCCCAATCCTGGAAAGAAAAATATAACCCATTCTGGAAATTAATATGGTAGCTGGATACAGAATGAAATTCATCTGACTCCACAATAATTATTAAATCAAATATCATGGCATCTTTTCCCTAATCAAACTCAGGAAAGATTACTAAGCAGCCCAAACCCTGAAAACTACAAAGCAAAGATAGATACTCATTATGCCAACTCTAGAGGACTCAGGCAAAAACTGATGGCCTCACTATCATGTGTAACTTAGCTGTCCTCTATTCTGCTGGTCCTTGTTATTTTGTCTCAAGTTCACTTTCTGTGCCATTGAAAGAACTGTTAAGTAAGAGGGTTTAACCCTTTATTTTAGCCCAAACACAGGCTCTCTACATCTCATAGATTCAAGTCCTAAGGCAGCAGTGGGATATCCCCCCCCCCACTCCCCTACCTTTCTCTTTTTTTTTTTAACTTACTTAAGCTTCAAGGGGAGAGAGGTCAGAATACTGGTTAACCTGTTCCCCTGAACAACCATTCTGACTGGCCTGCTTTTGGTCCCTGGGATTCATTATTATTAGGTTCATTCTTTTAAATCAATGTCTGAAGTGGGGTTGGAGGTTATGAAGCCTGGATTTCTCATTGTGATTTGCAGACAATTCCAACCTATGTTTTCTGAAACTAGAACTAAAACTTCCTCTAAATGGCAAATTAAATTCCCCCTAAGAATCATTTTAAAGGTATATGAGAAAGTTTAAAAGGTCAGATTAGGTAGCAAGAGCCACTCAGTGACAAACTCACATGTACACACACACACTCGAAAAAAATTGCAAAGGAAAAAGAAGATGTAATAAGTACTATTCTCCTTTTGAGGTCCGGACATTCAGAATCTTGGGGTTAAATTACAACTGCTCCATAGAAAGACAGGTTGCAGAGTGTTCCACGGTTCAACTAAAAAAAATTTGAGGCCAGTTGCATTACTGTTTGTTGACCCTCGAGGATAATAAGTAGGACTAACGTTGGTGACAATTCCTGACATAGCTTTAAATTAATTGCTGAATGGCAACTACCGCATAAGCTATATCTAGAGAAAGATGGATAGACACATGTTTTATTCAAAATGTAAAGAATGGTTCTAAAGTCCTTATTCATCTTTTTAGGACTGACTTACTACAACAAGGAAGAGAAACTTCTACCCACTTTCTCTCTAAAGTGACATAAATGGCCATTTGCAGGTTTATATTTTCAGAAATATTAATAGCTAGAGTTTTTTAAACTTCCTGAAAATACTCAAAATGCATTCCTTATATTCAGGTCAACTAAAACATGATTAGAAGTATATCTAACATAGTGAAATACTGGAATTATAAGTAACGACAAAGATAATAAATCTAAACAACATAGAGACAGGATGGCTGAAAAAAGCATGAGCGTTAAAGCTAAACATCAGGAATGAAGTTCAAACTCCACTGGCAGCTACGTAAACTTGGCAAGTTACTCAACCTCTGAAATTTATAAAAGGGAGATACCACTATTGTCCTCAAAGTTGAATGAGAAAACATACCTAAATCACCCAGTACATTGTTTGGCACCTGGTCAGCACTCAATAAATGTTAGCTGCTATTAGCAGGAGCTGGAATACGGCCCACAGCAGCCAGGACTTGAGTCCACATCTGTTTACCTCCACTGCCTCTCTATTATTAGTGTGAGGTCAACATTACCACTCTTGCTCAATATGCTTGACATTATCAAGAGGTTTCAGACATTCTAAAAATCAGACAATTACATGTGAATTATCCTGAGAAAGAACGGGAATGACACATATTATCAAGTATTGCATCTCTGCTGCATTTGAATCTAATAGTGTAAAGAAGAGTGATTAATCCATTAAACTATCCTGTTCCTTTAAACATTATTCCAAGGCCATATAGGATTAGCAATTCTGCTTGTTTACTTTCCACTGACTAGCAGGGGATTAAAGACAAATTCAAGTTGGTTTTCAGATGCACAAAATTAAAGGTTGAGAAAACTTGGTGTTTTCAAAACATCCACCCATGAAGGATTTCTTTTTAACTGTTCTTTCCAAAACTTTTAAACACTCAACAAAATCTCAATTTGCTTTGCTTTGTTCTTTGCTTCCAAATACTGTAAATGGCTGGATTCCAGATAGAGTAGTTATCCTCAAATGCCTTCCAAAAAGGCCTGCCAGATTCTGTGGTTCAGAAGTAATTTAAAAGTAGAAATGTGTAACAAATGAGACCTAATGGAAAACACTGGATATTTTAGTTAGATTTTTTTAATTTCAGAGACAGACAATACATATACACACGTGCACATGGACGCATATAAACACAGACCCATGTAAACAAGATAGAAAATGAAAATGAGGTGGCAATGTTGTATTTCTTTATTGTAGACAATAATTGGCAGGAGTGAAAAAATATACATTGTTTTTCAATGGAAAATAAAATTCATGATGCATCTAGTAACCAAGCTCAACAATGACAAGTTAAAACGGAATACTTAGAATAATACAAACTCTATCATGTGGATTTATTTTTGAGGGGGGTAATCCTTTAAAGTTTACAAACCATTTTCTTACATAAGACATAATTCTTATATATAATGAAATAGCTTTTTAATCATGACTTGTTCAAAAGAAGAAATGTTCTTCTAGTTGGTAAACTTTCTATCACTAGGTATTCAAGCAGAGGCTGGGATGTTCCAAAGGTTATTCACATGCTGGGGTAAAGGTTAATTAAACCTGAGGACTTTAATACTGTGTTCTTTCTGGATGTCTTCATTCATTCATCCCTCTAAATATTCATGAAATACTGACTACAGGCCAGGTACCTTACTACACACTACATATATGGCAGAGCAAAAGTTGGACCCAGTCCCTCCCTTCTCAGAGGTTACAGTCCAGTAAAGAAGACAAATACAAGGCTTTACAAGTGATGAGAGCTATGGAGGATGAGAGGACACTGACCTAGGCCAAGGGCAGTGAAAGACTTCTCTACCAAAACCATCTGAGGGACAAAATGAACTTAGCTACATAAGAGGAGAGGGTAGAATGCTCCAGGTAGAGAATAGTGAGAGTGAGAAGTGAAGGAAAGCCAAGATGGCTGAAATGGAGAGAGGGGAGGGTGAAGCCCCGGAAGGCAGACAGGGAAGTGACCCTTGATGGATACAATAAGGCATGTTTGGACTTTATACCAAAGGCAATGGAAACTATGAAAAAATCTTGGGGGAACTATCAGAACAATGTAGGAATTGTAAGCAACATGGTGTTATGGCAGGAATGAAGGCAGAAAGAGCAGTTAGGAGGCTATCAACATAGCCCAGATAGAAAATGGTGGTGACATGGCCCATGGAACTGGCAATGATGGGGAACTGTGAACAGATCCTTGGTAGATGAAGGCATCTTTCATGGGATGCAAACACTGGAGGCTAAGCAGGGTGGGGGAAGAAAGGGAAGAGAATATGCTTAGTTGTAGACAGGCCGAGTCTAAAGTGCTTCCTAGGAAACTGGATCATGGGTTTAGAGCCCAGTGAAAGTTATGGACTAAAGACAAATAATTGGTATTTGTGAGCCTACAGACATACAGGTTCCATTGTGGTAGCCACTAGTCACATGTTGTCTATGGAGCACCTGGGACACAGCAAGGGCAAAGTGACATGTACTATAAATAAGATACATGCTACATTTCCAAGACAGTATGAAAGGGAATGTAAGATCTCAATTTTTATATTGATATGTTGAAATAATATTTTGATATATCAGGCTAAACAAATTATAAAAATTAATTTCTTCTCTTTTTCACTTTTGTAATGTGGCTACTAGAAAACTTACAATTACATGTCAAGTTTGCATTATGACTCACATTACCTTTCTATGGGGCAGCACTGATAGGGCAGTAACTGAAGTTTGGAAGAGTAAAAAGAAGCACTAATGAGAGTTTGTCTCTGATACAGTTGTGGGGTTCAACACGTGGAGTGGTATGACGAGGAAGAGCTGAAAACATGGAATAAGCCAATAAAGCCAGACAATGTGGTACAGTGGAAGGCAAGAAGGCTCTGAACAACCAGGAAGTAGACCTAAGGGTCAAATTCTGCTGTGAAGCCACGTAAGAAAAGCAATGCAAAGCATATTTAAGCTAGAACACAGGTAGGAGAACAAATGGCTTCTGAAACAGGAATGAGTGAAAAATAACTATATTACTGTAATTTAATTTTCCTGCATTATATATATATTTTTGTACAAATTTCCACTTTTTTATTGCATCACCTTCCAACTGGCATGTTATTTTAAATCAGAGTTTTTCACCTTTTCTTAACCCATGCTTCTCACCAGCACCCCGAAATGTTCCTCCGGTATAATTTGAAATCCCAAATAGATACCATGTCTGAAAACAAATTAAAGAATAGAAAAAGGGAATACTCTATCTTCAAATGACATCTCCTTTCACCTCTTCTGTTGGGTCATGTTTGCTCACCACTATAGAATCTTGGATTAGATAATCCCTAAAATTTTTCAAATTGTAAAATTATGTATGCCTAGTATTATTTTCCCCATAATTCATTCCATACCCAATAAAATCAGTGTTCTCTCAAGATACACTGGCCTCAGTCAATGCACCAGTGGGAATGCACATTTGCACACTGTTTCCCTACTCACTTTCCCAAAGCGTTTATTCAACAAATGTTTATTGAGCACCTACGCATGCCCCAATGGGGCTACAGCAGTGAGCGAACCAAATTTCCTGCACTCATTGAGCTTACAACCTCATGACACAAAAATAAATACCATTGCTTCATAGTAATAATAATAATAAACAATCAACCACCACTGTAGCAGCAGTGGTTTATATGGCTTACAATTTCCAATCATTGCATCCTTAAGCGCTTCACACCAATTACTTCATTTGAAGCTCACAACAAACTCGTGAGTTATAATAGGTCATCCCTGTTTGCCTATTTTACAGATGAAAAAATCAAGGCAAAGAAAGAGAATATAGCTTCTAAAGACCTTGATCAGGATTATAAATTCTCCCAGCACTATGTACTTCTCCTTTACAATACTTCCCACCCCAGGTGTTTCTGAAGAGAAGAGGAATGGACACTCTTGGTTGGTGTTTCTCTGTCCTTCCCTCTGGAGAATTTGAGAGACTGGAGTATGCAAAGCTCATCTCAAAGCAGCCGGGTCTCAAGTCACACTCTGTTTTGGTAAGTCTAAATTATTTGGTTGGGGATTTAAGTTACATTCCCCCACCAGCCCTATCAGCCATAAACGTGACGTTACAATATGTTCTGTCCTCCCAGAGCAGCACTTACCATGGTGGTAATTTACACTACGTGATTTATGTCCAATTCACCTACTATTCTGTACATTCTATGAAGGCAAGGATTGTATCTGTTTTTTATATCTCCAGCACTTAGAAACTATCTAGAGCATAGGACGTGCTGAGAAAACATTAGTTGAATAAATGAAAGTCAGTTTTCCAAATTCACAAAATTTATTCATGTACCTGCCCAAACTTTTATCTTTACCATTCAAAGAGAAATCTTATTCTTCTCTGCCTTTTTGTATAGCATGAGATAAATGTAATTACACCTTCCCAGGGTCATCATTATGAGCCCTAATTTTCGTACTTGGTTGTAAACACAGAGGTGCCATTGGGGAGCTAATGAGGTTTATAGAATCCTTTGCCTGGATAACAGATAGCTCTCCAATTGCTGTGCTAAGTGCTTATGTCTACTTGTAAGGGTTTTAATATCCTATTCTACCACTTTCAGTATGTATGCTCTCAGCTCCTAATTTGCTGCTTCTAATATATAATAATCCAAGACACCTGTTACTTGTTTATTGGCCTTATCAAAAGGGCCTTACTGCAGACATTTTCTTCTACCTATTTGAACTACTTGAATGACCCTCCTCCCTTCTTCCTTCTGACTTTCAAACCATATTGAAGTGTTAACTTAAGTGTTACTCTATTTTTGCTGCAAAGTAGTATTACCAAGTACAAGGAAAATAGCTCTAGAAAGAAGAGTAAAATAACTCAGGAAAGAAAATGAAACGATCATTAGGCAATTTTTCATTATTTGCTGAATTACTCAATTAATTTACCCATTTGTTTCATAGCGATGGCAACAACTTCACAGGCCTGAAGCAGATCCTTCCTTACCATTAACCCAGAACCCAAAACAGATAAAACAATGGTTTCACATACTCTGTCACCTCTTGTTGAAAATTCCAGTACAAACTACGCAAAATGAGACTTCACATTTCTGGTATTAAAAGCATCCTGTGTCACAAGAGTCCCTTTTTGTCAATGATCTTTTTATTTGGCTGTCTCTACATTTTTTTTTTTTTTTCTGGTTTCATTATGTCTCTCTTGTACTATAACCTGAGTCTGAGATGAAGCACTTCTCCAGGGACAACTCATAATTTTGCCTGTTGGAAATGTTGTCAAGGTCAGCTAGAAAACAAACCTAGAAGAAAAGAAATTGTACTCAGAGAAGGAAGGACATATAAACTTCTGTAGGGTAGCCCCACAAGGGTTCCTACAAAATAGATCACAAATACCTACAAAGATGCTTCCTGGACTGAGAGCTGAGCAAACCTTCCTAAATGAGAATTCTCTCCTTTCTGCAAAGGCTCTGGTGGTGGCTTGGGGAAAAAAAATTAATAACAGCTACTTTCCTTAGTGTTTATAACACATTTGATGTTTTGTTTTTGTTGTTAATGTATGACAAACAGTATCACAGTTAATTTCATGACTTCCATTTCCCATTAGACAATTTTTTCATTACTTGCTAAATTTCTTTGAGTCTCCAGAAAAGTGTAAAAGAAAGGTTTATGGTCTATATTGTTGGTATCAAATAACACTGCTCCCAAGGTAATGTCATAAGGCTGCAGGAAAACATTTGGAGGAAAAAGAAAAGAAAGATAAACACAAAATTCAGTAAATATGCCAACAAGTGTTCTGTTATGCAAGCGGTAGAGTAAACCAAATACAATATATAGCTTTCTTTTCTGAAAGTACCTTATTATAAATAAAAACAAATGGTGCTTAGAAAGTGAGCTAGTATTGTCCCAGGTACTTTATGCTCAGTGTCTCATTTATCCTCACTAATTCTACAGGCCAGGGAATTCCGGCATATCTCTATTTTATAGATGAGAATATCGAGGTTGAGAAAGGTTAATTGTCCAAGCCAATGTACCTAATTACAAAGTATGGAAGGAGGTCTGTTTTCTTCCAAGTTAGTGCCCTTGCAGGCTGGCCCTTTTGAAGTCATCTGTGTACTGACCTTCTGTTGCTGAACGTGGGAACTTCCAAGACATTTCAGGTGGTGAGACTGAAACTAATGAGAACGCTATTCAGAACATGTAAGATTTTTGATTAAAAAGTATTTGGATAGAAAAGACAAACTACATATCCTTTAATTTTTCATGCAACGGATACTAATACATTAATAGAAAAAAAAATCCCAAGGTTTTAGAAATATCTCTAAAAGACATTTTAAATCAGTTAACTAAATTTCCAAGTTACACCCTGGTTCAGGTCATGATATTTTCTCAGATTACTAGAATAGTCTCCTAACCCATCTCCTCAAATCCATTTTTACGAAGTCACCATAGTAAATCTAAAACATAAATTTAAACATGTTTCTCCTTTTGCTTTTGGAAGCCTTCAGTCGTTCCAATCATGTTCAGACCACGCTCTAATCTTGCTGGCAAGGGATACAGAGAGAGTCCTTAGTGGCTGGCACCTGTCACAGGTGTCTTAAATGGCTGTAAGCTCAAGGGCAAGAAACAAGTTTCATTGTTCAATAAACATTTATTCACATGAAATAAATTAATAGCCCTCAATCTTGCATAAAATATCCTTCTATTATTCTTTTTCCCAACTTGAGAGAAAGAAACTATATTGTATATAACCCTGAATGCTAAAATATGCTTTAGGTGTTCAATAAAATATGTTCAATAAAATACATGTTCATTTGAACATACAGATGTTCAATAAAATATGATGGATTACAAAAAATCCTTAACCAGCCTCACGTGTCTGTGTTTCCATTTTTAACACTTAAAAAGTGTTGCATATGCAATCTAATCTGTTCTAACACTGATTTCATATTCTAGGCTAATTTGTCTTGTCTTTTCTTCTTTTCTTTTTTCTTTTTTTTTTTTTTTTTTGAGATGGAGTCTAGCTCTGTCACCCAGGCTGGAGTGCAGTGGTGCAATTTCAGCTCACTGCAACCTCCACCTCCCGGGTTCAAGTGATTCTCCTGCCTCAGCCTCCTGAGTTGCTGGGAT
Organism: Papio anubis; assembly: GCF_008728515.1. Classification (NCBI taxonomy): domain Eukaryota; kingdom Metazoa; phylum Chordata; class Mammalia; order Primates; family Cercopithecidae; genus Papio; species Papio anubis. Next base: position 40,981,380 of record NC_044978.1, on the reverse strand, counting down.
TACAGGCGCAAGCTTCCATGCCCTAATGTTTTGTATTTTAGTAGAGATGGGGTTTCACCATGTTGCCCAGGTGGGTCTTGAACTCCTGAGCTCAGGCAATCCACCCGCCTTGGCCTCCTAAAGTGCTGGGATTACAGGCGTGAGCCACTGCACCCAGCCTCATTTGTCTTAGTTCTAATATGTAATATTTGCCTCTTTCTTCTTTCTGATCAGGACCATCTATTGCTTCACCTTTCAGCAGATGTCCTACCATTGGCCGATGCCAGCAGTGGGATCCTGGAAAGAGCCCTCTACAGACCCCAGGCCTCCTGGCTTAATAACAGCCTCGGCAGAGATGTGAGCCACTTGAGAGCAGGGCGAGGGCAGCATCTTGTTCAATTTGTATCCCCAGCATCTTCCCAGGACAGTTGGCAAGTGATCAGCAAATGCTTTTTGAGTAAATGAGTGAAAAAAAGAGCAAATAAATTGACTAACAGTGATAAACTCAGAGTCTAGGTTTCCTCAGTCATAAAAAGGTGATAAATGTCTACCTATAAGGTGACCCTAGATATTGCAGGTGGTATTACTGCCTCAAGAGAGACATTCTTAAAATGCAGTCTCCCCATTCTGTTCTTAAGCCTTGGCTGGTCACGTGGAAACACCATGTTTCCTCAGTATCCTAAACTCAGGATATTGCAAAAGTAGATGAATGTGTGGTTGAAAAATGAAGGAATTCTGGAATATTATTCTTAAATAATCAATGGAAATACAGGTTTTAAATTTTCTATTTTGCTGTAGGGAGAAAGGCTGATAGAGAAATCAGATCTGTTCCCTTGCAGACTTCCTTAAACAATGAGGATGTATTTTGCGACGTAAGTTCTAGGAGAACAGTGTAATACCCACTTTCCAGCAATGAAACATTTGTAAACATTTTTCTGGATTCCGCTCTCCGTTTTTGAAAGTCATCTTGAGAAAGGGTAATTTGTAGTGTCAAGTTTATGGGATATTACCTTATGCTTTATTTTTGAGGTCACTCAGTATTTGTCTTCTCTTTTCTGTGTTAACTAAAACAATAAATCTTAACTCTACATACATCTCTCTCTCTCTCTCTCTCTCCCCCCCTCCCTCTCTTCCTCCCTGTTTATCTAGCCAAAATGATGCTTGGCATCTTTGAGATTCTCTTCACCCAGGGGTTGCAAACTCTCACTGCAGGCTGCCACTCTGATGTAATTGCAAGACCCCATCTCAATGTGACACTATGTATTTTCTCCTACTGGCAACAGCAGGGTGTTGGAAAAAGATGAGAAATCATGTACATTTGGTCACTGATCTCTATTTATCTTATTCCTAAAATCAATCATCTTCAAGATTAAACAACAACAAACTCCATCTACAATGAAACCCAGTAGAGAGCAAACTAAAGATTCTTCATAGTTTTAAAATCATATTTTAATAAATGTTTTGGAAATGCCAACCATCAGGTTCTTTTTGTTTTTGTTTTTAAGTAGAGAGATGCAAATAATCTAACCACTAAACTCACAAAGCAAACCGCTAAAAATAAAGATTCTTATGTAATGATTTAAAGATGTAAAGTAGCTAACAAGCTATATAACACATTTTCTAAAATAACATAAAATATACAGTCAAACAATGAATGAATAAACATTAATGAGAACACCAGAAGTGACAAGGCAGATCTTATTTTAAAAGCTTCAAAAGCTGTTTGTATAGATTACAGATAGCAAAAAAAGTGAAGTACCTACTTTAGGGCAATGTGTCAGTTTTTACAAAATTAGAAGGATCTTATTTTTCTGTCTAAATAAGTAGACTCAATCTCCAAATGCTCTCAAGACATGATTAATCCAGATAATATAGTATTTTAGTATTTATTTATAGTCTGCTTTATTCTAAAAAATGTAAGAAGGTTTATAATTAAAACTCTACAGTTAAATTAATTTCAAAAACCCTGATAAAATAATACAATTCAAGCACCAATATATTTTCATTATACAAATTCATTTTTATTTTTAAATTATGGAAATCCAAAGGAGTCTGTGGTAAATTTATAGTTTGTCAAAACCATCATAAGAAACCACCTGTCTAATAATAGAACATTGTTTAAATATATCAATATAATTTTGTCAACAATATACATCTTCCATATATACACACATATACACATTTTCTAGAATATAAAACACTGGAAAATGTTCATGAGATACAGTAAATGCAAGTGGTTACTAAAGGTTTACACAAAAGTATACATTTTTTCCTTTTAAAAATATGTATAGACAGGTATAAAAAAGTGAAAGCAAAAATTGGAATTGTAAGTTTTTTACGATGAATGAGTTTTACTTTTACAGAGTAGAAAACCATATTTTTAAGACAAATGCATATTGTTTTTATAATTATATTCCTATATGAAAAGACCATCACTGCTGCTCAAAACAACAGACTGTACATGAGTCATATTAGAGGATCTAATACCATTCTTATTACTGACTTAACATGTTTTGTCAAGATTTTATTGTTTTGTAGGACAGAGTTTCACCTTAGGCCAACCCATGTAAATAAGAAACCATTCCTAGTGATATCCATTGCATACCTAATGGGTTCTACTTAAAGGCATCTTTCATTTAGGGATGAATACCTCTTTCACCATCCCTTAAAATTAAAAATAGTATTATAGAGCCTGAAAAATTATCCTACAAATCACAGGTCCTAAGATATACCGCTAGACATGTAAAAAATTATAGTTGACCCTTGAACCATGGGGTTGGAACTGCATGGGTCCTCATACATGGGGAATCACCTCTGCCCCCCCCACCCCGCCCCGAGATAGCAAGACCATCTATTTCCTTCACTCTCCTCCTTCTCGGCCTGCTTGACGTGCAGATGACAAGGATGAAGACTGTTAATGATGATCCACTTAATGAACAGTTAAGTGTATTTCCTCTTCCTTATGATTTTAATAACATTTCATCTTCTCTGGCTCACTTTACTATAAGAACACACTATATTATATATAAACTTATATGTTTATATATATATTTTGTATAATAAGAGTTAATTGACTGTGTTATTGGTAAGACTTCTGGTCAACAGCAAGATATTAGTCATTAAGTTTGGGAGGAGTCAACAGTTATATATATTTTTCTATGGTGCTGCGTTGTCAGTATCCCTTGAATTATTCACGAATCAATTATATTTTAAACCTACACAATCCTGCAGATAGCCACTGACCCAATGAAGAGAAATAATTGAAAATATGTGTATATATTTTCCAAAGAATTGTAGTAACAAAATGAATTACACTATTTTGCAGAACAAATAGTTGTCAAGGCATGTTTTTTGTTCAGGCCTGTGCTAGACAGATATTCTAAAATAACAAGATCCTGATACAAAACAATAATGGAAGATTAATAATTAAAATACAGATTTTTTCAGTGACATTCGTGTATAAAGTATCTCCAAAAGAAACAAATGTCATGAAATTATTTTTATGAAAAATATAAAACAGCTCCACATTCAATCATGAAGGATATAGAATCATCTTAATCAAGGATATTTTCATCTTGGAGGTATAAAATTAAATGGATGTCTTACAGCTAGGAGAAACATGAAATTAGAACAAAAACATTAAACTCCAAATTAGCAATGGAAAGTAATAAGTGATTTGATGATTTTATGCCAATTTTATGCTATTTAAAAAAAAATAAATATAGCTCACAAAACTAATATCACTAATAAAGGGAGGACAATAACAGTTTTAATGGAATTGAACAAAATTAAATTACCACTTGTTTATATAACACTCCAAGGTTTAAAATGAGCTTTCTTATTGAGAAACCAAATGTAAATGTTCTATAGTAAAGATTCTTCAACCTCCCCCACATCAGAAAGATAGCTACTTATACATCAGGCTTCTCAAGGTGAGATCCATGTATCTTCTGGGGAAAGTGAGTAGTGCCAGAGATTACAGGCCCCAAGGAAAATTACAGCACACACTGTAAGTTTACTTCATGGAGTAGAACGCTTCAAAGAAAATCTGACACATAAGCACCAACATACACTTAAAGGCCTTGCATTTATCGTAACATTTCTGTCTCTCCATCTTTGCTCAGTCTCTCTTTTGCCCAGAAGCCCCTACCCTACTCCCACTCTGAACCCTCTACCCCACTCCCATGCTGATTCTTTTCAGATAGGTGACCGCTTAACTTCAATCCTGGTATAACATCCAGAAGAAAGCCTTCCTGAATTTCCCTGCAGTGCCACCTCTGTACTCCTGGGGCACCTGGGAACAAAGCCAACACTCCTCTCTCACTGGATGCTCTGGCATCTGAAGCACCTCTCACCCCCCACAGGAAGGGCAGGGCCATCCCGTCAGTTGTTTATCATTAGCAAACAACAAATGTCACCAAAACGGAGCTAAAGCTAGGAGGTCCACTATGATCACTGGGAGGATACTGGCAAGTTATCTACTAACAAAGCTCAAAAACAATGTTAACAATAACACTTCGCATAAAGAGGTTTCTTGTCAGAAATCTAAAGAGGAAAAGCAAAGTTTCGGTTTTGTAGCACACATCCTGGACCTGCTACCTGACCCTGGCCAAATTACTTAACCTTTCTGAGCCTGTCATTTCCTTGTTTTTAAAATGAGAACAGGGCTAGCACCCACCACATTGGGTTAGTGAGTATTAAATCAGTCATGTAAATGAAGTTCTGAGACTAGTACCCAACAAGTAGCAAGTGTTTACTGAGTGCCACTATCAATCAAGATCTTGAATGTGAAAAATCACATAATTCACATAATTTCACATGTAAACTTCAATAAAACTCTCATTATGTAAGGGAATGAAAGGAGATAAATTTAAAAAAACATTTTTATATGTTATATTAATCAAAGAAAGCCACTGTTGCTGTAATAAAGTATGATCTCTGCATATTTGAGAAAACGTTGTTCAAGGTACTAAAAAGTAATCTGATGAACTTAAAATACTGATGAAAACTAAAATCTGCTGTCAATGTACAAATGATTTTGCTAGTTCCAACACATTCTGCATGTGCCTCTATATACATGCACATTATATAAATTGGAAGAAAACTATATGAATGTACATTCAATCAGCAATTTCTCATTTGAAGAAGACAGACATCTGTGAAATAGACAGCTGGGGGAGAAAAAAAGTGATGTTTTTTCTATAGTGCCATTCATAAAGGTGTCACATCTATGCCATAGTGTATTAAGCCACAATTTTCTACATGTGAATGTATCAGGAGCTTAATATAAAACTACCATAAGTTGGAATTTGCAAAAAGAAACACTTAGGAACCATATAAACCTATGAAATTATTTTTCACAATCAAAAAGGACAGCTTCTTAAAGTAGCCTAATGTATATGGTACATATCCCAAGGACAGACTAATTTACTAAAATGCTATCTCAGTAGCCTAGGTATGTGTGTGTACGTAAAAATAGTCTTGTTACCAAAATAAAAAATTCACTTTCCCACAACTCTCTAATGCAAGACATTAGAGATAAAATGAACTAGTGATTCAAACAGTCTGTGGTAAAGGAGCCTTTCTCACATATGGTTATATTTTCAATGAACAAAAGCACACATTAAGCAAGACTGTGTGTGTGTATGTGTGTGTGTGTGTGTGTGTGTGTTACGGGATGCTTTTTGTTTGCAATCTAGAAGGCACAGTACTGCAGAGTCCTCATAGGAACACTTGCTATTATGGGGGGTGGGGATTGAAAACCTTCAGAGACAATTTCATATAGTTTGAACATTCTGAATCAAAATGTTACATATTCATAAATACTCTAAAACCTATAATCCTATAATAGATAATGGAGGGAGGGGTGGGGTGTGTGTTCCAAGGCTGATCTGGCACATGTGGAGGAAAATCCTTAGGAAATACTTTTGAATAAAAAAATACACGTTCTTTTATTTTATAATGAGCTTACAAAAATGGTTGTTTGTTAAGTCTTCATTTATAAACCTTTAAAATTAGAATCCATTCATTTCTGTAGTAAAAGTGTTAGGATAATCCAAGACAAACTCATTCACTCTACTGAAAAGAGTACCTACGCTTTTGAATGTTGTCATCATCATTATCATCCTCTGTAGTTAGAGAATCAGATTCCTTTACATAAGGTATATATCTCACTATAAATTCAGTATACTATGAAATGACTATACATCTCTTTTAATATGGTAAATATAACATGGATGCCTCCCCCAAGTCATAACTTCAGTTATGCAAATATAATGCATACACGTATTCCTCCAAATATAATACATTTCTGTGATATCGAAAAATTTTAAACTTCTTCCTAGAAGAATCTAGGAAAATACCAACATGACAAACTTTTATGTTACATACAACAAAGCCTCCATCAAAGGCTCTTCATTTAACATTAATTATTTCTGCTAAATGATACCATATTATATTGACTTTTCTGTTTGTCAACCTCCATCGTATCTTTTCCTTTTCAGTTGACATTTTAAAAGAAAGTGCAACAGAGATGCCAGCCACTTTAGTTCCTGACATGTTAAAAAGCAAGGCAAAGGTTTGATGAGGAGGGGAAAAAAAAAAGAATAAACATTGGGAATAGAAGTTCTTACCTTTTGATTTACGTTGTTGTAGGAGAAAAAAAAACCAAGTATCTTTAAATTGTTAAAATGCACTGAAAGTATCTTCTTTCAAAGGACTATATTTACTTAACTACGTGTTCCTAACACAAGGTAGATCTCTTATTAAAAATAATGCCATACCTCAGTTCTTTATTTGCTAAATTTAAATTATATGAAACTGTTCAATCATTGAGCTTATAAAAGTAGTAGTCTTAGAATCTCAAGGGAAAAAAAAAGCTTGCATTTTCAAGATGTTATAGCTATGCTTATAACTAATCCATTAGAGTACCTGGCTAATAAGTTAATATTTAATTTGTAATTTCCTTAAAACACAGTAGTAACATACCAAGAAGAGTATTTCCATTAGCCAAGTTTGATCTTGGAAAAATATGTACAAAAACACTAACTAGATGGTATAAAATAAGCTAAACCATAATTTACACACACACACACACACACAGAGTGCAAGAATCATTTTTCAAGCATCATTCATTCATATCATTTACCAGGAGAGAGCTGTAAAAAGAAAAAAATACATGTTTGAATGAACTGATCATTGAAATGCTTCTGCTAATCTATGATTTTGGTCCAACTTCCTCATAGAGTCCTCTCTCTTTTTTTATTTTCTGACCCATTCAACCTAAATACCATCCGAAAAGCTTATAAGCTGGTTTCCTTAGAACTACACCCAACATTTGACCAAATGTGCTTATTTCCTTTACCTTTCCCTCACCATGGGTTTTTAAAAGAGAGAGAGAAAAAAAAAGAAAGCTAATAATCTGAACATTTTGTAGCCTAGATACAATTTTTAGAATGTATCAGGCCACATAGTTCTTACACGTTCCTGATAGAAATTAGGATTTTACCATCATATAGGTGATACACACCCACTTAGGTTAGACGTAGGATCTATAACTCCCCCACAACAAAGGATTCTAGTGACCTTTGGTTTTACTATTCACAAATGGCAGATATATCTATGAAACTAGGGGATAAACAAATGAATACCAATACATTTTATATGTGCTAAAATAAACTAGTCTTCAGTACATCTTTCACTGCTGTCCAAGTCTCAGAGTTTAAAAAGTTTTGTTATTTTAAGAAGGGGGCTATGGTGGTACAGGTGGAAATCTAAGAGTCAGCTCCCACCTTCTCTATATTTTATGGTGTCCCAGACCCCTTTGAGAAACACATGCAAGCTGTGTACCCACACTCTCCCATGTAGCATGTATACACACAGAATATTACATGTCATTTCAAGAGGCTCATAGAAACCTCCGAGTTGATAATTTGTAAACCTTAAGAATGGCAATGTCATGTACAGGGGAGCTAAATCTTTACACACAATCAGCTTATCCTGTGTAATTACAGAGGCTGGAGCCAAGCGAGCGTTCAGGATGAGAAAATAAGGCAGAGATAGGTGCAAGTAAGGAACTGGTGCACAGTGGTGAAGGAGCAACCCTGGGGTTTGCTTTGTTTCCTTCTAAACAGGAAGAAAAGGTAGCAGAACAAAGTGAAAGGAATTTCTTAGTGAGAGTGGCTGAGAAGAAATGGAATTTTCTATAGCAAGACTGCTCAAGTACAAAAACATAAAAGGGATATCCTAAGCCATTTTGTAAAATCTTGGCAATACAAAGACATTGCTCATCTGCCCCTACTTTACACTTTATTATCTTTTGCTTATTTAGCATCAAGCACTGTAGAGAACTTTGGAAAAGTAAAATTATATAATTAACATTATTAATTTATATATACACAAGCATGCTGTATACTGTATACATGTTTGTTGTCCTATATAACACTATGTGCTTTCTGCTTTCTTCTTTAAACAAAACAAAAAAGCTCCAACTAAAAGTGGATCATAGCAACATAGTCCAAGTCTATACACTGTGTAACTGCCTTCAGTGTGCTCATTACTTTCCTACTTTATGCTCTGTGTATTAAAGGCTCTTATATCTTACAGTAAAGCTAAAGTGCTTATGGGCAAAACAAACAACTCAGCCAAAAGCATCACAAAAACTATATTATTATATATTCTTCAGTAACAAACTTTTTCCCCTTAAGAATCTTTAAAAAATGTATAAGCATCTGACATATTAATATCATCCCTATTGAATTTAAGATGTGTTTGGATTATAAAAAGAATCATAATTTGAATCAGTTTGAAATATTTTGATTCTGACTGAAATTTTTTCAATTCACAGAGTAATTAACTGGGTTTATGAGGGAATTTTTTAAAACTCTGTAAATCCTATGTATTTTAATAGATGGTATTTTAATAGATGCTTTCAGGTAAGTGTTCATCTTAATTATATAATGTTAACATCACTTATAACATAATATTAAATATGGGTTGGCAAGAAATAGTAATGGTGAGTTACATGTTATACCCATGAAATCTGGGGCTCCATGATAATAAAGTGTATGACTCTGGCCACAGCTGTCACCCTCATAGACTGCCTCCTTAGGATGCCACCCAAGGCCCCTTGCAACATTACCACCCTGAATTGTAATTATCTTTGGTCTTTTTTACCCTACTAGATTGTAAGCTCCAGGAAGACAAACACCATGTATTAACTACGGTGTATTCTAGCACCTGATAATGAATCTCCACTAAATAAAAACAGTGAAGTGTTTGTTTTCAGATAACCTTCCAGCAGAAGTTGAGGATTTTTAAAAATGCAAAGATAATACACATCCAGAATAAATTTTAAATAAAAATAGAGAATCTCTAAATTGATAGCCCACATCAGTTACCCAGAATCAATTTAGACATAAGAATCCTTAACATCAGAATTAAAGTGCTAAACCTTTCATCACTTTGAATAACAATCTCTAGGCTATGATATTCTTTTCTTTCTTAAATGTAATATAATTTAACATTCTGTCAATGACTCAGTAATTACTGCAAACATCATCATCATTAGACAGGACTTTGAAGAAGCCAAAGACTGAGAGTGCCAGATTGAACCTTGCCCAGAAGTAGCTCTGCAAGAAACTGCCCTTAGGGGCCTCTGAGATTGTCCTTTTCCATTCTCCTCCAACACTATGTCATTAATGGGAAATTGTGGGCTCTGGTTTTAATCTTAACTCCGACACTTACCATCTGAATCCTGGACAAGTTCAATCTCTCTGGTCCACCATCTCTCCAGCTGTTAAACTGGAGTTAATACCACCTGATCCAGGACTATCACAGAGGTTCACGGCCTTCAGGGCCCTCCCTTCTCCTTCCATTCTAACAAGGTGTACCTTACTTTTAACGGTTACTGAGGTATAGGTAACCATATTTTCTGAATCAAAAATTGAGGGACATAACCAGATAACTACTCTAGAGTTGTTTTGTTGTTGTTGTTGTTGTTAGTGTTTTTGTTTTTGAGACAGAGTTTCACTCCTATCGCCAAGGCTGGAGTGCAGTGGCACGATCTTGGCTCACTGCAACCTCTGCCGCCCGGGTTCAAGCAACTCTCCTGCCTCAGTCTCCCAGGGAGCTGGGACCACAGGTACACACCACCATGCCCAGCTAACTTTTGCATTTTTAGTAGAGATGGCGTTCACCATGTTGGCCAGGCTGGTCTCAAACTCCTTACTTCAAGTGATCCACATGCCTCAGGCCACCCAAAGTGCTGGGATTACAGGAGTGAGCCACCATACCCAGCCCCTAAAATTTAATGTACAGATTTCCTGGAAAATTCAAGACATGTGGCATATCCCCAGATTTCAGGCTGTTTACATTATTTCCTTTTAGATAACAGAAATAAGTTCTAGTGTTCTATACCATTTTAGGATGACTACAGTTAATGATACTGTATTATACAGTTTCATATAGAAGGAGGATACGGAATGCTTCCAACACAAAAAATGATAAATGTTTGGGATGACAAATATATTAATTACCTTGATCTGATCACTATATATGTATTACACTGTCACTATGTACCCATGAATAAGTACAATTATTTGTCAATTTAAAAACTTCACAATTTTAAAATTACAAAATTACAAATTTTAAAAATGAAATTGTTTGAAGTCTGAGCCTTTACCTTCACACTGGTTGTTCTATTATTTCAATTCACTTACAGAATTGTACATATTCACTCCCGCTTTCATCTGCTCAAAAGTTACAGAGTTATAGGGACTGTGTGCCAAGACACATAGCAGTGAAGAAAATGGGCACGGTTCCCATTGCTATGGAATTTACAATCTAGACTCAAAGAAGACAGAGCCATTCAACCAAAATATTCCCATGTAAATAATTAAAAATTGTAATAACTGCTGTGGAGTATGTGAGAGAGAATCTGTAACAGGAAAACCTGACTGCAGAGGGGTGGGTTAAGGAGAGAGGGAAGGGCTCACTTAAGCAGGGAATTGTAGGAAGAGCGACTTAGGCCCTGCTCTAAGGCTCTCACGGTGTTTCTGTTATGACATCTTTCTACATTCCGTTCAGCCGCTTTTCATATCTTCCATTTCTGTCTCTCCCACACTACACAACAATGGGATGCGGTTGAAAAGTGGCCAGATTTTGAATCAGAAGACCTAGCACTGAGTATCACCTATAAAGGTGACAATGTTGCCCTGCCTTCCTGTGCTCCATCCAAAAAGTGGAGAGGATACTGCTTTAAACCACCATGCCTCAAGAGTTCCTGTAAGGACGATACGTGAAATGACAGGTGCTGAAAAGCCCTGGATGACCATGAAGGGCTAATCAACAGTGCAAATTTACTTTTCCTACAATGTATTGCTTCTGGATTCTTTTCTACTTTTAGTGATCTCTTGAGGGCTGTTGGCATTGTCTGAAAAGCAGAGAGATTTTAAATATCCCAAGTCAAAGTCCTGTTTTCTTTCTATTCAGAATTTGGACCCGTCAGAACATACCTTCCTTCCATTTTTCAGTCACTTACTCACTTCATAGACTTCAAAATATATTTATGTATTAAATATATTTTTTATATTAAATATATTTTTTATATTTAATACATAAATACAAAATATATTTATGTATTAAAGTCACAGGTATCAGGGGACAGGATTTTTTAAAATTACGACACTACTCATAACCATTCAAGTCTAGACTTTTCATGTAGCTCTACATCGAGTCTCACCTATCATTTCAAATGGGTAAAAAACTCTTCTGCTCTAACTGTATTCAGTCTCTCATGTCAATGGAAAATGAATTGTGTGTTACAGATAGAAAATTCTAAAGAAGATCCCACACTTCAAAATCAATACCTAATTTTACCCAGTAATTATATTTTATTTCAAACATACGCCCTTATAATTAGTCTTGAATTTGAATCTAAGTTTCATAACTTCTGGGTAAGATGACCATTTAGTAAATTGCCTACTGATTTCAGTTTACTTATCTGTTAAGCACCACAGTATTTATGATCTATGTAAGATTGTAATGACAACTACATTTTTGTAAAACACCATACACAGTGCTCAATATGTTCTTCCCTCCTGCCATTTCTTGTATTTCTTGATTAATACATTTAAACAACTCGAGGAGCTTCGCCATACTACTACTCTTCGGTGTGCTGGAAATGAAACACGCGCTTTTCTCCCACGCTGTGCCTGACTGACACACTGCTTTAGGGAGTACTGAAGCCATCAGTTTGGATTACCGAATTGGAGATTACAGGAATCAATTTTAGAAGAAATATTTAGGGAAAAGTAATCCTCTTTGCTGCCATGAATGGTAATGTTTCTGGAACTATATTGGAATTGGCGTGTTCCTGTAGCAGTTCCCTATAAAGAGTAATGATACTGAGCCACTCTGTGAAATTGTAGAGTGAATGCAGAATTTATATTAGATGCCTCTTAACAATCCTTAACAGTATGTGTTATGTCCTTACAAAGGCAAAAAAACAATTCCATTGAATAACATCTTTTGCAGGCATAATACTAAAATGTTTCAAAGCTATTTCCTTTGTTTTATCTTTGTAATACTTTCCTATGTTGATGGTTTGTAGTCATCATATGGCAAAAATGTGCCACATGGCCTGACTGTCCAAGGTCACACAGTGAGGTGACTGGTTGAGTATCCCTTATCCAAATTGCTCGGGACTAGAAGTGTTTGGGCTCTGGGGATTTTTTTTGTTTGTTTTTGGAATACTGGCACAAACATAATGAGATCTACTGCAGATGGGACCCAAGTCTAAACATGAAATTCGTTTATGTTTCATATATACCTTACACACATAGCCTGAAGCTAATTTTACACAATATTTTTAATAATTTTGTGCATGAAACAAAATAATGTACACTAAACCATTAGAAAGCAAAGACATCACTATCTTGGCCAGCCACCCATGTGGACAATCTGTGGTGGTTTGAAATCACCATATTCCTGACTCTGAATCTACATGCTACCAATAAGCAATCCTTTTCTTAACACTTATTTCCATGTAAGTACTTAACAATAAAAAATATGAGACACATATCTGACATGTGCAGAAAAGACATGTCCCAGCTAAAGGGGGCTAGGCAAACCTTTTTTCCCTTGGGGATGCTGAATATACTGTGTTGGGGACCTGCATTTTCATTGTGACCTCTCACATGAGTTCAGCTGTGAAATTTTCCACTTGTGACATTGTATCAGGGCTTAAAAAGTCTTGGATTTTGGAGCATTTCAGATTTCATATTTTCAGATAAGGGATACTCAACCTGTACTGGCAAAACCAGTTCTAGAATACTCATCTCCTTGGTTCCCCTACCCAGAATTTCTTAACCATTTTTAGTGTCACGGATCTTTTGGCAGCCTGGTAAAGTCTATGTCCCCCTTATCAGAATTGTTTCTTAAGTATCATAACTAGATTACTGAGAAATCAATCAGATTGACAGTTATCAAAATATTTTAAAATGTGATAGAGTAATATGCTGCTTTATTAGTGTGGGAAATAACAAGATCTAGCTGTAATTAATAGATACTATAATTTACAGTAGTGAACTTAAATATTTTGAGATCTCTACAACCATGTGATATGAAAATATCTATAATTTATATTAGCAGCAAAGTCACAGTTTTTGTTACTAATTTTTTTTTTGCCTACATTCATAATTAAGGGAAATGATAAATTTCAATCAGATATTAGTGAAAATGAAAGTATAACTTTTTCCCATCCAAGCTCACAAACTCCCAGAAATTCCAGGCATTGACCCCACTAAGACCCTTGTCAACTCTCCCAACAAAGCTCACCAATTTATAAGACAGCCACAGAAAATTTTTAAGTATTTCAATGTATAACAAAAGTTATCCTTAATATCAAAATCTAAAAATCAAACAAAAAACCCCAGAAAACTGTACATCTCATAAATTCAAACCTTTGATTTCCCAACTTCTGCCAATCTTAGTAACTGTGGACTCATACACCTCCATTAATAATAATTATTTCAAAACAACTTATGTAATCACCTTCAACATTCTTTTATAAATCCTTACACCCTTCCCTCTATTTGGAACTCAATTTGACCTTTGGCCAAATCTGTGTCTCCCAAATTGCAATTCCTAAAATCCCAATAAATGCCTTGTCTTATTGCTTTGCAAAAAAAAATTCCAAATCTTTGTATAAATTTCTAGAAAGATTTCAGGAAGCAGGGAATTTTAAACATCTAATCTTTTGAAAACATATAATGTTAGGCAAATTTACTTTGGTTTCTAAATCAAACAAAATAACAAAGCAGGTGTATCCACATACAAGGATATTAACAATTATGGAGAAAGATATATTTGTTTCCATGCTTTTCCCCAAATCCTTTTTCTTGGACCCTTCCCTCCAAGAATGTTGTGCAGTTATGGCTTGCTCCCTGGCTTCAGCAGAACCCTCTATAGCTCTACCAAGCAAACCAACGTACCCCATGTCAGGAGACTTCAAAGCAACCCCAAATCCACTCCTTGCAGATATAGAGACCACAGTTTCTGATCCAGAAATAGGAATAAATGATTTGACAAATATGAGAAGCTCCTGGAAACTGCAGAAGGGACAATTTAATGCACACACAGGTGAGTTCTTTCTTCTCCTAATGATAAGGCTGACCATCCTGAACTTCAATTGGTCTACATGCCCACTCTCCACACTGTGCACCAAAGGGAAATCTAGTAATTCTTTATCAACTGTATGACTGGAATGCCTAATAATTTCTAAGGCAATTTCAGTTCCTTTTTAATGCACTTTTTTTTTTTAAAAGAATACTAAGATACTCTAGAAGGGAAAACATAATTGGCTCTAGAATTCACATACAAATTTCAAGACACGAGTACCAATTCAAGAAAGTCTAAATTGATAAATTCACACAAAATGAAACAAAATGCCTCTATTCTCTCATCATTCACAGTCCTTGCATATGAAGCAAAAATAAGACCTGTCAAGTCATCAAAAAATCTGCTTTATTTTCTCTTTCCCCACATACTTAAATCCAGAGGGACTACTCTCCATACTGAATATCAAAAGCTAAAATTAACCCCCCAAAAAACCCAGGCAAGAACCATAACAGAAATTAATTTTCTAGGCTATCATATCAAACAATAACATGACCTTGTACTATATTAAGATTCTGTTCATAAGAGAATAGCTAGATGTATAATTACACTGGCAACATGACTTCAATAACACCAACCTATAAAAAAAACTACTTCCCTCCTACGATTTATAAAGGTTTGATTATTTTCTATGGGGTATGCTTAGCCTATATACTATTTTAAGAAGTAAGAAACATCCTTTATAAAGGCAGAAAGAGGTGTGTTACACTCTTTAAACCCCATACTGCATTTTGTCACTTCTGGGTTTGCCCATTTAAACAAGTGTTCATGTCACCTGAAAAACACAAAAAGGTTTCAGTACCTCTTCATTTGAGGCACTGTCTAAAAGAAACAAAATACATAATAAAATGGATCTGTCATGAGACTGTGTGCTTTGCTACATTTCAAAAGCTACCCCAAAATTAGTAAATGGTTTCAATGAATGTAATTGCTTGAGCCAATACAGCAACCCAAATATTATACATATACTTTGGGCATACCACAATTGCTCTATCGGTCTATGTCATATTATATAAATACAATCATAATGTTAAATCAACAATGTCATAATTTAAGTGAAAATCATAAAATATTAAAAAGTTTAAAGGTATATTTAAATGAACTTTAAAAAGTCACAGTATTAAA
Organism: Papio anubis; assembly: GCF_008728515.1. Taxonomy (NCBI): domain Eukaryota; kingdom Metazoa; phylum Chordata; class Mammalia; order Primates; family Cercopithecidae; genus Papio; species Papio anubis. The sequence goes on along the minus strand of NC_044978.1, from coordinate 40,965,600 downwards.
ATTCAGCTTGGGTTGAATATGAACAATGTTATCATACCTAAAGAATTCTAGCTAAGCGATCACGTACAAACACAGATAGTAGCCTGAAATTTAAGACAGGCTGCTGGATTGAATGATGAGACCATCAGATTGGGTTCTTCAGTTCATTAGCTTAACCACAATCCCAATCTAATATCCATAAAATCACAAAGGCAAGTGTAATATACCTCCTAAATATAGAGAACTACACAAAAATTTGTCTTTATTCAAGAAAGATTTATGCTCAGCATTACTTTAGTGACAGTAAAGGGGGAACTAGAAGTCTTTGAGGAAGAAATTCAATTAAAAAAAAAAAAAAAAAAACATTGAAAACCCGTGTTTTTCCTAGGTTCAATGCAAATATCTTCAGAAAGAAATACATTCTCCCTTTCAAAAAAAAAAAAAAAGTCAAGGGGGATTTCTGCAAGTTACCTGCTATCCTTTCACCCAGAGATGCACCAGAGCAACAGTCTTTCACATTTGCCCTCCTGCTGTATTTCCTCTACAACCTACCCAGGTGCACAAAACTGTTCCCCACATATCATTTTAAACTTCTTCCCCTCCCTTGGGCCCCAACATCCATCAGTTCCATATCTCCCTATTGATTCCTCCTAAGTGTCCCTCAGATGCATCACTTCATCACTTCTCCTGATGCCCTTGTTGGGGTAGTGGGCCCCTCTCTCTACACACAATGCCAGTCACCTCTCCCTCTTCCTCTCCACCACACTCCCTCAGATCCCATAGCCCCACAAACCCCAGCTGAGATTCTTGCTGTGTCTCTCACCTCTGAGTCTCTGCACACTTGTGGTTTCAGCTTAAAATCCCTTAGTGTATGAAGGGGATGCACAGTAACAATAGTTACTTAGTTCTTGGGTTGGGATGTGCTTCAATACTAAGTGTGTACAACTGAATTACTACCTCTTCAAAGGAGAAAATCGAATCGTGGGAAGAAAATAGCTTCCCCACCCTGTCTCTGCTATTGTTATTACATCATAATGACACATTATTGTCATTAGCAGTAACAAATGACAGTGGTATATTTTTATTAATAAAATGAACATCGTACTTTCATACACACAATCATGTATTTAATCCCTCCCTGACCCTAGCTATTGTAAGCACAATAGGCGTCTGGAACTTTACATCTATATATAATGGTTCACTGAATTTCAAATGTGGGGAGAAAGGAAGCAGCAGGAAGATATCCGAAGAGGAGATTGGTACGGAAAACAGCACTGGGGAGAGTAAGTCAAAGAAAAGATAGAACCCTACAAAAGGCATCAATGAATATTTACGAGATACCCACAGGGAGACCCCAGAAAGTGGTTAATCTCAATTCATAAATCTCCTGCTCTGTTTGGTCCAGCATGATTTCCCAAAAGACACAGCCATGTAGAGACAGAACTTGCTGACACTAGGCTGGGGACATTTTCCCTGGTACTCAGGGTCCTCACCAGCTTTCCTTCTTGGCCTTTGTTGAGTTTGCTTCAGTGAGCTCCATTCTAGCTTCCCTCTTCTACCCACTTGCTGCCATTAACTACATTCTGTAAAAAACAGAGTATGTACTTTTAGAATTCCTGGGAAGAAGTGGGGCTGGTCACACTTGGCAATTACCTGTCAGCAGAGAAAATAATTATTTCCCTCATTCTGCTTCATGCAAAACTAATCCAGAATGGATTATGAGGGCAAGTATCTAACTCATGATTCTGTACATGGCATTGCATTAGTGATTTTTTATGGTTTCAAAATGCTTGTTATAAATTGATAAAATGAAGATCTCTTTAGAAAGTTTGTTTCTTAAAGTATCTATAACATGAATTTAAGAGAAGTTACAATACCATTTCATATTGGCATACATAAGCCCCTTCCAATGTGTTTAATTTGTACTTCCCCAACACATTTTATGATGACAGCATTTTCCCACAGAAATAAATGACCCAAATGGTAGCATTATCAGAAACACATACTTCACTTTGAGGCATGACAAATTAGAGCTGGATTAAAAAATAAATAAAATCAACTGACAAACCTTAACTGCTAAGCGATCTGAAAACTGATACTTACATACTTCTTTAGCACTTTGAGTATAATCATTATGCTGTTTCTCTTAAGTTCTTCATGGTTTCTCTTCATTTTAAAGCATAATCTGTCATTTCTCTATAGCAATGGATTGTGACCACTCTGATGTCATTAAATCGACCCATATCCAGAGACATCTATGTGCCCGTCTGGCAGGATCTTAATGAGGAGAACAAGACAACACAAATACTACAGTTTTGTAGAAGGAAAGACAGTGAAGGTGATTAAAAAAAAAAAAAGTGATATTACAAAGGGCAATAAGACTTGCTGCTGAGCTCACGGGGAGCCATGCTGGCTGTCCCAGTCTCTCCATATGCTGCAAAGAACTGGGTGCAACTGATGGGCACTGAGGGGCTGGAACCAAGTGCCACCTTTTCAGAAGCAGTAACTTTCTAAATCAGTAACAACATGCTTTCTTGTATCCCGAGATGATGCAGCCAGCCCATCCACAGGAAAGCATGCGCTTTGAAGTGTTTTTCTAGCAGCAGTGATGGATGGTAAAAAGCTGTCCCATGGGGATAGATGACCAGTGACAGGTGCAAGACAACTGGCCAGAGTCAGCCATGCAATCTGACCACAGAACAAAGCAGAGCTCCTGCTTCCTACGAGAGGAAACCTGTACCTTGGGCCCTAGGAGCCCCATTACTGACCTGGTCAAACATGCCATGGAAGATGCAAATATGAAGGCAAGAGTTCAGAAGGCAAATTTTCTGTCTGTCTATTGAATATTTATTTTTCTACAAATAAGCATTTGGAGCAACCTCACTGCACATCAATTAAGACAATTCAAAAAAAAAAAAAAAAAAAAAAAAACTAAGCAAGGAGAAGGTTGCTATTCACTTTTATTTTCTTAAAAGTTTTTTCTGTGAATGTAATCATGAACGTGTTATGGTTAGATGAAACATATAATTAGTCTTCCTACATAACTTTTTCTCAAATACTGTATGTGAGTGTATCAGTATATCTACACATGAAAGAAACAGATGTGTATTGTTAGGAGTAAAATTACATGAAATGCTGTCAAAATCAGGAGTTTTGGTAGGAGTTTCTCCAACTATGAAGTTTATAAGAAATTAAAATGGATGAATGGGAGGGGGTGCTAAAATATAGATATCGGGAAAGAGCACATGACACTCCCCCAGTCTGCTTAACTACAAAATAAAGAGGGATCCATCTTACCAATAAGTATTCATTTAGGGAATTACAAAAGTAAGGTTCCTTTCATTACTTTTAGAAAAGTTTTCACCAATTTACACTGAGAGTCAGTATCTTCCTCCCCCTCTCCACCCCCCAATAAGAGATGGAAGTTTCTCTCATTCCCCACCCAGCCCCCACAGCAGCTTTTCACAGGAGCAATCATGGTTCACTGCAGCTTGGAACTCCTAGACTCAAACAATCCTCCTGCCTTAGCCTCTCAAGTAGCTGGGACTACAGGTATGTGCCACCATGCCTGGCCTCCTGTATTTAATTTTTAATTTTTGTAGGTATATATATTTATGGGTTACCCGAGTTACTTTGATAGAAGCATGCAGTGTGTAATAATCACATTGGGGTAAATGGGGAATCCATCACCTCAAGCATTTATTCTTTGTGTTACAAACAATCCAATTATACTCTTTCAGTTATTTTAATATATACAGCTATGTTTTACTATAGTCATCCCATTGTGCTAGCAAATACTAGGTCTTATTCGTTCTATTTTTTGTACCCATTAACCATCTCCATTTCTCTTGCACCCTTCTTGCCTCTACTTTTAATTGTTATAATCACATGATAGAAGAGAGAGTTGATCGAAATTTCTCCAGTCCTGTCTGCAGAACAAACTACATAAATGCTTGAGACCCCCCTTGGGGTTTGATGACTTAATGATTCTACAATTCGGTAAACACAGAAACAGAAGAGGCTCTCAGAGACATTGCAACACTTAATTAAACAACTATATCCCATCTTATGGAAAGTGAAAAATTTTATACCTAGTGACCTTGTGTGCACCCAATCCCTTTAAATGTAGTGCCTAATTCACCAGAAGAGGAAAAAAAGGAGGAAAAGATATTCAAAAGCACCTGAAATTTGAAAAAGGTATCAAATTTACACTGCACGCTTTCCTTAAATTTTTGATAAAATAAAAACAGTACCTAACTTAACCCTCACTAACCTGAGAGACAGGTACTGTGATAGAGATTTTACTGGAAAAGCTAAAAATTAGATATATTACACACAGTCATTGCTTAAAGTCATAAGCTAGTGAGTGACAGAGGCCAAACAGTACAAAATTAGAATGAGTAGAGGGAGAATGACAAACTTTCAACTGTTTTCCATGACAACACTTATTTCTATGCCCTTGATTTTTTTCATTTATTCATTCCAGAAATATCTGTTACTATCATATACCAACTATAGTTGACCTCCTAGTCAGAAAAGAAGTAACAAGGGATGAATTATTGCTCATGTACAAAAATCTCATGGCCACAATTTTAGCAGAATCTATTTAAAACTTGAAGTAAAATACACCTGCATGATGTTTTAGCAAATAAAGATTAGTCCTTTAAACCAGAATATATTTAAAGTGAGATAGTCTTTGGTCAAACTTAATAACATTAAACATCATCCCTTTTCATTAAAAATGTTTCATGGATAAACCAAAAAAGAAATATGTCTTAATTTTCTGAAAATGTTCTGGTGACTTAATGACAATGACAGGAATAGAATTCTAGATACTATACTCTTATCTTGTTTTTAAAATATGTCATATTCCCTCTTACTTTTATACCCAGTTAATCTTTTCTTCACATAAAGGCCCTGGTACTGACCACTATTTTCAGTGATCCTATTCAGATCCTTGAAGGTGATATGACCGGCAATCCCAGCATCCCCAAAAGTGAACAGATGAGGCCACAAACCAAAGAGGTGTTCCTAACATATTAAAAAAAAAATTCCACTCAAGTCATGAGAAAAACATTTCCTATTGGCAGCCAGAAATACAACGTGCCTACAAGCAATCTAGTTCACAGCAACTTTATTTTAAATAATACATTATGAAATATTATAAAAAGTGGCTTGTTTCCAACTGGAAGGCACATAAAAGGCAAAACCTGACAACTTCTTTATTCTTCAAAGACATTAACACTTAAAGTCAGACATTCACTGGATCAATTCCAAAGAAAATTTATTAAGTTGTAGCATTATTTTAAGGGATAATAACCAAGATGAAACATGCCAATCCTTCCACTGATTTCTGACTATGCTTCAGATAGTTTAACCCCTTTTAAGAACTTTCTTGCTTTAATTAGTTCAAAAGCCAGGAGTGCAACACTCTCTTACTACCAGAGGAATTTATATACTGCTTGAAACTGAAAGATTTTTCAGCAGTATCTGATTTATACACACACATACACATGCCCAAGAAAACAGGTATCTTTGATAAGACATTAGAGTAAACGAGCACTTTATGTAAGTAGAATCAATTTCTGTTGGAATTAAACATTACTTCTTAAAGCAATGCTATACTCTGATTTCCTCCTGAGTAACTTCTATTTGTCTTTCTAAGGGAAGCCAAGTTCCACCAAGATATTCAACCCTCCAATGCTGATGGCACCCTTCCTTCTGCTTACAAGCCTCTCTTGGCTCTCTCTCCCCTCCTTCTCCCACCGGTAAAATCCTACCAATTGTTTAAGCCTTGTTTAACTCTACCTTCTTAGGCTGTCTTGCATAATCTCACCAATTGAAATCCATTGTTCCATCTACATCACACTCGGATTTTTCTGATTTACAACCAACTATCCTGTATCATGCCTTACATTCTTGTTATTCAGGTAGGTATATGCTTCTCCCAAGCAGAGTATCTTGGATTCCCAACAAAGGTTTGCTGACTTGAACTAAAGGATGACTTTTTTTTTTTTTTTTTTTTTTTTTTTTAAGATGGAGTCTTGCTCTGTCGCACAGGCTGGAGTGCAGTAGCGCAATGTTGGCTCACTGCAACCTCCGCCGCCTGGGTTCAAGCAATTATCCTGCCTCAGCTTCCCGAGTATCTGGGACTACAGGCACGTGCCACCACGCCTGGCTAATTTTTTGTATTTTTTCAGTAGAGACGGGGTTTTACCATGTTGGCCAGGATGGTCTTGATCTCCTGACCTTGTAATCCACCCATCTTGGCCTCCCACAAAGTGTTGGGATTACAGGCGTGAGCTACCGCACCCGGCCAGGATGACATTTTGAATGTTAAAATTGAAGTTAAGTATAGTCACAAACACAATCTAATTTAAACTCAGTTAACAGGATCTATCTGTGAAATAGACATCCTATTATCCTCACTCTAGAGGCAAGAAAATTCAGAATCAGAACATTTTGGTGAATTATCCTAGGAATGAAAACTCTTGGACAACAGAACCAGGATTTAAATGCAGGTCTGGGCTCCAAGCCTTGCACAGTCCTCTGCAGCTGCCTTTTGAGATATGAAATGGTATCCACCACCTAGATTTTATCTGTACTGGAACATCTTCAAAATTACCAAATATCCTAATCTGTAAGCCATTTTTACTCACATTCTTTCTATGAATGATATAAAATGACAACAGCCTATCATAAAAGAAAAATTATCCTAAAATCAGAGGGAACTAAGGATACAAGAAAAATTTCCTTAAGTTATGTAACATTCTACGCCTACATTCTTTGAATATAAATTAAATATTCACTACATTAGAATATCATGTTCTCATTATTCATAAATTCCAGTCTCTTAAAAAGGCAAAATAATCACAGAATTTTGTCTAGACTCTTCATATTGGAAAGAACTTCTAAGAACACCTAGTCCTACTCATTATTTCACAGATGAGGAAACCAGGCCCAGAAAGACTTAGTATCCTCAAGGTCAGATGATTATTCAATGAAGGCCAGGGTAAGAAGCTTGCCTCTTAACTCCCAGCTTAATAACTGTATCCAGTATACAGATGAAACTGTACACGAAAATTCTGGAGAATACAGAAAAAATAACAACTGTTAATTATATATGTCAATGTATAAAAGAACCTCCTGGATGCTTAGACCTCAGTCTAACAACCTAAATTTTCATTTGTGTGAGGAAACTGAGGCAAAGGAGCCAATATTTTACCGAAGTTTTAAAATTATTTTCAATCAGTTCAATGAAAATCCCCCTAAAATTAAAAATATATGAGACTACTGAAAAATTCATCCCAGTAACTGGTAGAGCAGCTTGGTAGAAGCAGGCTCCCTATCTCTGGTTAATCACCTATGCTTTCTAAGGTCCCCCTGCATCTCCCAAAAACACTGACACAAAATCTGATTATAAACAAAACACCCTCTACTTTTCATTGTATCTGAAAACAGACAAATATCCTTGTATTTACATCTAGTGAGATTTCCTTCTTAAAAGAAAACAAAGATTAATGAGTGAAATGAAAAAGTAAATACACTGTCACATGTCTACTGTATAAAATAATTTTAATGGTCAGTGCAGTGGGGTGAAGACAATAAATAAAATCTTAGTTTGATGTGTTGAAAAAATAATTACAATACACATTTAATTTCTACTTAGACTTAGAAGCTTCCCCATATAAAATTAATCAATAAAACTGCAAAATTGGCTGGATGCAGTGGCTCACGTCTGTAACCTCACCACTTTGGGAGGCCGAGGTGGGTGGATCACTTGAGGTAGGTAGTTCGAAACCAGCCTGGCCAACATGGTGAAACCTCATCTCTACTAAAAATACAAAAATTAATCAGGCACGGTGGTAGGTGCCTATAATCCCAGCTACTCAGGAGGCTGAGGCAGGAGAATTGCTTGAACCCGGGAGGTAGAGGTTGCAGTGAGCCGAGATCGCACCACTGCACTCTGGCCTGGGAGACAGAGTAATACCCTATCTCCAAAAAAAAAAAAAAAAAAAAAAAAAAGAAAAAGAAAAAAAACCTGCAAAATTTAAAGTATTTGACAAGATGGTATTGATATTAAAAATTTTAAATATTATTTGACAAGATGGTATTTATATCAAAAAGTATCTACTAATTTCTGACACGTCTCTTTTTTGTGAGAGGCATGTCATTTTAATAATGCAGATCTTTGGTGTTTCGCTCATCTATTTTAATATGCATAGCAAATAATTCTTTCAAAAATACAAAATTTCCAAGCTTTTTCTTGAATAAAAAAAAAGTTTCAAAAGAGACACACCCTGCAGCTGAAAACCAGAACACACCCTTCCCTGTGCCTCTTTTCAACTCAGTTGCAGCCATACTAATTCCAACAAAGGGGAGGCAAGTTACTAATGTCAGAAATAACACAGGTGCCTTAAAAATGAAATCTAAGACCAAAATATTCTAAGACCACTATAAGTAAAACCAAGATAATATCTCTAAAATTAACAAAAGAGAATTAGGAAGTCACCAATACAAAATCAATTTTTAAAGTAGCATGGTATTAACACATATTCTGAATTCAACTCAGTTCTCATTCCACTTTTCTACTTCAGTCCTTTACATTGGTCATGAAAGGACAGAGCTCTTTTAAAATTTAAGAATAATAACGTTATTCTGCTTATTTTAAAAGAAATCTATTCAAGGTCAGGAGTAAGGCAAAAAAAAAAAAAAAAAAAAAAAAAACCATGACAACTGGGCATTTTAACCACAACAACAGTTTTTCTCTCTTACCAGAGATGAAACTCTTTGGTGTAGAAGGAGAAAGTAAATAAAAGGAAGGAAGAACTGTAATTCTTGAGCCCGTGCCAGTTTACAGTATTTAAAAAAAAGAATCTGCGCCACAGCTTGGCAGTTGGCCATATTTACAGTAAGCTATCTAGTGTTTTGCCCAACAGGAAGAACAAAGGGCTCAGTGTAGTGCTGCTGGTTTTGTGTGTTTCAAATATTGTAGAAAGAAAGAAGGAATGTAGCCCCACATGCAATAGACCCTTTCCTTTTTACATTTCTCTGTCCTCAATGACTCTCACAATATGGCCAAACGAGTCTGTAAAACGGTAAGAGAGAGCTCCAAGAGTTTTAGCTTAAACTTTTCAGTAATCATTTATTTTACTTATAAAAATGCAACGTATCTATTAATTTAGTTTTAACTTTAGAATTTCAAAAGCTTAAGCATGATGTTTGGCAGTACAGGTAGTTCTGCTGTCCAAGGGCAGCTAAACCTGAAACAAAAGCTTTAACTAAAATTTTCTCGGTAAGATTTAATACACATCCTTATATTATTAGAAATTTTTAAAAATAGACTAAATAACAGAAAAATTATATTAGAGAGTGAATCAGTATTTTAATATAGGATATTCCTAATTTATTTTCAGTAATGAAAACTTATAGTTTTATAACCAACATATTAAAATCAACAAAAACTCTTTTTCCTCAAAGTTATACTGTTTTTGAAATTATGCCCAAATTAAATGGAAATTAAAATTAAGTATACTAATATTTCGATTTCTTTACATATTATATCTGGGGTAACATACTTGCTTAGGTCAAACTTTTTAAATCTTAACTACCAATATAAAAGACAACATATTCCTAATTTAACTTTTAGTTTTCTCACTGACATTTTATTCTGGTAGGGAAGGAAGACAAAAGAAAGGTAAATAAGTATGATGCACAGATTATTAGCTAGTGATTGTTGCTAAAGAGAAAAAATAAAAGAGGAATGAGGGGATGTGATTTCGGGCAGGAAAAAGAGTATAAAATTTTAGATAAGAGTTCAAGGAAAGTGTCTCGGGAGGTGATTGTGGCATCCACGCCTGCATGGTATGAGGGCACTAGCCTGTAGCTATTGCGGAGAAGAGTACTTAATGATGGCGTTTCCTATGGAATAAATGTCTTCTCAATTATTGTGAAGCTCTTCCCAAAAGTGGGGGACAGCAAAGAGAGTTTTATTTAAAAATAGATGCTGTCCACAAACAGACAAGGAATTGGCTCAGTGGCAGAGGGGGCAAACAGCTGGCAAGAATGTAAAAGAAAAAAGGTAAGGAAAAAGCAGATGAATTGGTGGGAAGCAGCAAAGCATCAGGCAGCTGGGAAATGATGAAAAGAAAAAAGGGTTTGAGGTAGTGTCCTATATCATAGTAACAATCATAATAACAGCAGGACAGTGAACATTTGTAAAGAGTAGATAAACTCTTACAGCCCGGAAGAGACATTTATGGGAGCTTGAGTACTAAGCAGAGGAATCACTAAGGCAATGTCAGATACTTCTACAGTAGAGTAGTTTCCTGAGACTTTATATCTGTTCTGTTTCCATCATTTTGTTCCTTGTCTTCGGTGGCAGATGGAGAAGAGATCTTCTCTGGGATATAAAAATTAGGGCCTCCCAGTTCCCAGGAGATAGCAGAACCTGAGAAAGAAATGGGTGTGTGGTACAAAGGAAGACCAGGCAAGCATGGCATGGAAGCCTTAGTGTCAATGCAAAGGGTAACCCAGAGTTAGACAACACATGTGCCAGATATACAGGGAGATAAGTGTAAACTCAAAGCCAGAGGGACCTCACCAAACGTTCCACTCTGATTAATCACCGGTTCCTTCGCATGGGCCATGGAGGTTGTTACAGGAATACCAAAGAGTATGAACCAGGAAGATTCAAACTCCCTACAATCTGGTTGCTGGGGTCTGGTGGGGTGGGGGGTGTCTTAAGAAAGAAAAAGTAATTGAAAGATAGCAATAAGAAAATACTCCTACCCATCAGACTAGCAAAAAATTAAATTCATTAATAACACTATTAGCAAGACTGTGAAATGAGGAAGACTCATACACTTCTGGTAGGACTGTCAGTTGCAGAAGAACTGGGCAACAGAGTATAAAACAATGAAGATATACACCCCACTCCACCCCCACCAAAAAAAATATATACACACCCTGTACTGAATTGGTTTGGATATGGGTCCCCAACCAAATCTCATGTTGAATTGTAATCTCCAATGTTAGAGGTGGGGCCTGGTGGGAGGTGACTGGATCATGGGGGTAGAACCCTCATGAATGGTTTAGCACCATCCCTTTGGTGCTGTTCTCCTGATAGCATTCTCAGGACATCTGTTTGTTTAAAAGTGTGTGGCACCTCCCCTGTCTCTTTCTTCCTCATACTTCAGCCATGTAAGACATGCCTGCTTCTCCCTTCACCTTCTGCTACTATGGTAAGATACCTGAGGCCTCCCCAGAAGCTGGGCAAATGCTGTCATGCTTCCTATACAGCCTGCAGAACCGTCAACAATTAAACCTCTTTTCTTTATAAATTGCCTAGTCTCAGGCATTTCTTTATAGCAGTGTGAGAACAGACTAATACACTAGAGAAAGTTTTTATCTTTCTACATGGGAATACAAAAAAGTATACATTACACTATGATTTAGAATAAAGGTTACAAAGAATTTTCATCAAAAGAAACAAAATTGTGTTCAAATAATAGAACATTATGTAGCAATGAAAACGAATTCACTGAGTCAACCTCTACCAGCAAAAACCTCAAAAGAAGGAAGAGCAAACAAAGCAAGTTACAACAGAGCATACAATATGACATATGAAGATTAAAAACTAAAAGACAACACTAGTGAGAGATTAAGCACTACTAAAAAAGGACTGGAAATTAAAATTGATCTCATAATTTAATTATGTGTCTAAATTTAACCCTCTAGAAAATCTAGATCTCTTTCAGAGTGAGAATATTGTTATCTTAAGATAATTTTTTAAACAATTCAATTTAGGGACGTAAATAAAGTTTTTTTTTTTTTTTTTTAATTCCAGAAATGCTCAAATTGAAGTAGTTAGAAATTCATCAGTGAATCCTGTCAGGCATATAGCTAGCTGCTCCCACACCGCCCCACTAGGGTGAGAGGAAAGGATTCAAATCATGGTGTGCAAATGGGTCAGAGCAGAACTGCACAGCAGAACAGCAATGTGCACAGTAAGCTCACCCTCCCTTCCCAGAGTCCCACCGGGGAGACAAGCCAGGCTATATCTGAAGGGAGAATCAAGGTTGTGGAGAAGCACCAACATGGCATCAGGAGATTTTCTAAGCTGAATTTCCAAAGGGGGTCTAAGGAACCACTGATTTGTAAAAGTAAGTTTCTGTTCAGAAACAGGAGTTGACAAGAGGTAACAGGCCAATTTTGAAATGAGAGAAAAACAAAATTGTATCATATTCTCTCATATTAGCTAATAAACAAGCACCTTCCATTTTCTAATGATGCCGATGATAAAGAGAAAGATGAGATGCAGTAAAAGGTTCAAACAATAATTAGAAAATATATTTTCAAAGCTTAACAATAAGAAGCAGGATAACATTAAACCTGGCCTCCGCTCTTGTTCTTCCTCACAGATGCTCACTTATTAAGTCTATATTTCAGTTTCAATACACTTTAATACCAACTAATCCTCTATCCCCACCTAATTTGGAAAACTAAAATTAAGGATTATATTAAAAAGTTCATAAAATAAATTTAAATGATTATTGCATTACTCAAAAAGGTATAAGGGAAAGTTAGGTATATTTTAAAAAATGTAATTAGGGTAAATATAATGGCTGTAGTATTATAAATGCGCATAGACTTTTTTGTTTTTTATTGAGATATAATTCAGATACCATAATATTCCTGCCTTTAAAGTGTGCAATTCAGTGATTATCAGTATATTCACAAAGTTGTGCAACTATTTTGTAAGAAACTATGCAGTACTTCACATAAATGGATTCAGACACTAGGTGGCCTTTTGTGCTTGGCTTCTTTCATCCGGTATGATGTTTTCAAGGTTTATCCATGTTGTAGCCTGTATCAGTACTTCATTCACTTTTATGGCTCAATAATTTCCACTCTTACAGAGAAGACACATTGTGTGTATCCATTCATCAGGTGATAGACATTCAGGTTGTTTCCATCCTTGGGCTATTATGAACAATGCTGCTATGAACATTCATGTGCAAGTTCTTGTGTGAACCTATATTTTCAGCTCTCTTGCAATTGCTGGGTCATATGGGAATTCTATATTTAAACTTTTGAGGAACTGCCTATTATCCAAAGCTGTTGTCCATTTTACATTCCCACCAGCAATGCATGAACGTTCTAATTTCACCACATCCTTACCATTACTTGTTACTGTCTCTTTGATTATAATGATCTTAGTGGGCGCGAAGTGGTACTTCAGTGGTCCTGACTTGCATCTCCCTATGACTAATGATGCTGAGCATCTTTTCAGCATGTAGATTTTTAGAAGCATAGTTTTTCTGTATAGTTTAGATTGACCTAATAAGTGCCATAACAATGATGAGTTTTTAAAACTCTTGTATAATTTTTCTTACATACTTAGACCTCATTAACAGACTTATATAGAGTTAATGAGTATTTTGTGACCAAAAAACCACAATAAAAAATTAAATATTTAAAAATTATATACCCTGATATAAAATCTTATACACATATACTTATAATACACATATACTTTATCATGCATTACTAAAAACTGTTAATCAAGAGAACATTAGAACTTTGGGAAGCTGAAGTGGGTAGACTGCTTGAGCTCAGGAGTTTGAGACCAGCCTGGGTAACATAGCAGGACCTTGTCTCTACAAAAAATACAAAAATTAGCCAGGTATGGTTGCACACGCCTGTAGTCCCAGCTATTCAGGAGGCTGAGGCAGGAGGATTGCTTGAGCCCAGGAGACAGAGGTTGCAGTGTGCCGAGATCACACCACTGCACTCCAGCTGGGCGCTAGAGCGAGACCCTGTCTCCAAAGGAGAAAAAAAAAAAAAAAAAAAGCGGAAGAACATTAGGATAAGAATAAAATCTGGAAAAAACAGTTCAATATCTTATGGCAAAAGTAGTAAATGGTGGTAAGTGAGCTAGCCCCGTCGTTCAAATGCCATATATTGTTTCTCTAGAAAAACATACTGATGCTAATCACTGTTTCCTCACTTGTTAAAGTTTCTAAATGCTTTAAAATCTACTTCTGTGACCGTTCTACTTGCTAGACCAAAATAAATCATTAACTTGAATTATATTCAGAAACATTTCATTATTAATTTAGATACTAGAAAGTATATTTTCCCATATGACAAAATACATTACTGTCCACACCCATGACGAACAAGACATCTATGCAATAAGAGTTCATGTGGAGAGTAATCTTTAAAACATGGAAAATTCAATTAAAATGTTTCTATTTTTAAAAACACAAAATCAGAAATCAAAAGCTCAAAGTACTGCTTATGGCAACAGTAAATTCCTTCAGTCTAGGATCACTAACTCACTCAGGGTATGCTCGCTTTATCATTTAGTTTTTCCACTGAAAGTACCAAGCCCATTTGGTGAGCTCTGTTAACACCTGTGTGTATTTTTTAGATGTTCTGATCTAACCACCCCAATATATCTTCACCCTCTATACATCTGTTCATGCAAGTCTCCCTGCCTAGAATTTTCTTTTCTCCAGTTTTCTTTTCCCACATCACTGTCATCTACCTAGATCTAATACAAACCCCCTATTTTATATAAACCTGGTCCTGACCATTCCCTCCACCCATTAGACACAGCATAGATCAGTGTAGGCAATTAAACTCACTGGTATGTAAAAGCAGCTTGATTCTGAAGAATCAAGCACAAGCCTCAGGCTTCCAGCATGGCTGACTGAGTACAAGGCCAAGCCCTTCTACATAAGCCTTTATGAAGTTAAGAGTCAAGTCAAAGAGAACAATCTCCAAATTAGAAGGCAGAAAAGTAGTGGCAGTCCTCTGTAGGATCTCTAATGAGTTAGTTATTATTTATTCATTCACTCATTCAACATTTATTTCACCTCATCCTCAGTGCCAGACCCTGAACTAGGTGCTAAGGATAAAAATAAGAAGATGGTCCATGCACTTAATATCTAATATTAATCAAGCACTTACTATGTAACAGCTGTTCCACATGCACATTAACTTTGATCTTCACAACAAGACCCTAATGCTATGGTACTTGTCCAAGCTCACAAAACCAACGAGTAAGCAAGCCTAATCTGAACACAGATCTGTTCAACTCCAAAGCCACTGAACCACAATGCTACAAGTAACTCAGTGGGAGTTAAGAAAGGTATAAAACAGGTATTGTATAAATGTAGTAACTGTGTGCTTATAGCACATAAAATTAATGTCTATAATTTCCATGACATCATACATTAAAAGGGCTAGTCTGGGTATTTTAATTAATAACATCTTTTCTTTAAAAATGCTATATATAGCAGTAATCAATTTAATACTGAGTTTTACAACACTATCTATGTGTAGGTTACCTACTGTCAACTAAGAGATCTGTTTTGGAGAAAACAGTAAAGTAAAAGTCACTTTGAGTAATATTAAAAGGAGGAAACAGGATCTCACAAAGAAAGCTGAGTTACAAATAAAGCAGTAGAATGGTACTATCCCTTCTCTCCAACAACAAAAAAGATCTGCTACCACCTCAATCCTTAAAAAATGTAAATGGCTAATGCCTCAATTTCATCAGAGAAAATACTGAAAATAAAATCTAGTTTGTAACTATAAATAAATATAATTTATCCTAAGTATAAATAAGTCCTATAAACTAGATAAAAACACTCAAAATCATCTCAAAATTAACCTGAAAAAAATAAAATGTTCACAACTTGATATCTTAATGTATGACATGTAGAATAGCATGAAATGTCATCACGCTACATGTTTCATTACACTACATAAAAAGTAGCTATAACAGGATTTAAAGCTTCAAGAATGATTTTTTAGAATTTTCCTTTCCGAGCTGGAAAAAATCAAGCATCAGGCATCAAGAAGAAATAAGTCTACAGTATTAAGAGGTGTTTTATGTTTATATAAAATCAAGACAACTTACTTTATGTGTTTCCTATGCTCCAGTTTGTAGTACCCTAGAAATTTGGTAGATTTTTGCTTCTGTTGGAGAGATTTCATATTTTTGCCCTTGGTTTAAAATTACGGGCTTTTAATACTTTGAATATACTGTATCTGAAATCAAACATGATACCTTTGCTGCAATTTTATGAAGTTTTATAAATGTTAAACAACAGCTGTTTGAGTAGGAATTCACCAAAATGTAAACTAGCATTACCAGAACAAATGGTCTAAGTTTACAACTTTAACACTATAATCCAAGGACACAGTTTAACTTCATAGGATCTATAAATAAGCACTTTTTGGACGAGCGCAGTGGCTCACACCTGTAATCCCAGCACTTTGAGAGGCCAAGGAGGGAGGATGACGGGGTCAGGAGTTTGAGACCAGCCTGGCCAACATGGTGAAATCCCATCTCTACTAAAAATACAAAAATAAATTGGACATAGTGACGTGTGCCTATAATCCCTGCTACTCCGGAGGCTGAGGCAGGAGAATTGCCTGAATCCGGGAGGTGGAGGTTGCAGTGAGCTGAGATCGTGCCACTGCACTCCAGCCTACATGGCACAGCGAGATTCTGTCTCAGAAAAAAAAAAAAGAAAAAGAAAAAAAAAGCACCTTTTAAAATTGGATAGCAGCAATAAGGAACTGCACATTTAGTAAAATAACGGGGTTTTTGTTGGTTTGTAAGAACCCAGATTCATTGGCAATTACCAGGAAGAAAAAACAATGGATTTTATATAGACTCTGCTTGGCATCTAATTATCTACATATTCAAAATAGAATTTAAATGATCATTTATAATATATGATTCATATTTTCTATTACCAAAAATATTTTTTATTCCAAAAATATTTTTAAAGTACAAATATTTTCTATACAGTAATAGGAACTAAAACTTTCTTCAATTTAAAATTGATAATTTTCAAATTATCAATATGAGAATACTTAGTAGTAATTTTATTTCTTATTCTTATATATGTCTCATACAGTATAAATCTTACTTATTTAACAGCATACTGGATTTTATTTGTCCAGAAGAATCATGAGAATTGTATTACTGCTTTATTTTCTCTAAGAGAAAATATTGAACAAAGACATACTATATATTACAAACAACAAATAAGAGTTTGGTTTTTTTTTTCCAAATTGTACACATAAAACCCACTAATACTATGCATATCAACACTATGTGGTTTTGAACTTAATACTCAAGTCTAGGATTCAGTACACATTCCAAACAAACAAGAAACTATATTTGCTAACTTTAATTCCCCAATACGACAGGTTCTTCTTGCTCTATTTAGTGAAAATTACAGATTTTTCCTATGCGTTTATCATTCTGTAGCCAGAATGTTCTGTTATCTGTCCTTCATAAAATACAATATAAATGGAGAAAAAGTGAATTAAGTTAATAAAACATTGAATTATTGTTTACCATATTTCTCTTCAATATCAACCATAAAAAACATCAGTAACTAGGCTTACTGAACCACTCTGCAATTCTAGGCCCTGCAGTAGCTGCAAAGGAAGACTGAATAGTAACAAAGGCTACATAACTAGGCCATCAGCACAAAACCTGTACAACTCTACTCTTGGAAGAATGATCTTCCAGAATACCATTTTCCTAAGAGTAGTAAGTAGGTCCTAAATCTTCCTATGTCCAATTTGTCCAAATGGACAATTGTTCCTCTGGTGTTTGTGGACCATCAGGAGTCAGCAGTCACTTAAGTATGCATATGACATGAGCTCAGAAATCAACATCACAGCTACGGAGATCTTCCTGTAGGACAGCAACAATGATACTGCCAAAGAGGGGCTCTGAGAAATAAAATACCATCCAAATGAATGAATAAATTCCCAGGAAAACAGACTGATCACATCACCATTATATAACAGGAAGAAACTCTATGCATCATGTAGGTCGTCTAAAATGCTTAGTGATCTCATTCTTACCATAACAAATTATCTGCCAGACAAGACCTTCAAGGTCAACCCTGGCAACAATTAAAAAATAATGAAAAGCATTCATCCCTGAGGCAGAGTTAGAATGTTTTAGTTTGAAGCAATGTGCTGTATATTTTATTAGCTATAACTTGCTTAATTATTCATTGCGACTCTTCTTATATTCCATACAGAAACCTCAGGTTGCTCAGATTTCTATCTGAAATCTTTTTTTCTTATTCAAGGGCAAATGCCTTAAGAGAACAAAATTTTTGGCCACCATTTTCAACTGAACACAAAGATATATCTGCTTAGAATGAAATACTAAATTAAAGCCTGAAAGAAAGTGCAAGGGAGAGAGGAAAGGAGGAAAGAGAGAGAAAGACAGATACACAATTTCATCATCCTAAATCAAGTCTGACAAGATTCTCCACAGAGGTCCTCCTCCTGCACCTCAGCTGCACATACTCCCCCATGCCACCTGCATCCCCCAGACACCCTGTGCTGCTCTCAGCCCCCAAGACCTGCTATAACCTCAAAGGTTGATCAAAGTATTTCTGGGGCAAGACCCCCATGTTCCTTTCCATCATTACTCAGGATCATCTGAATTGACACCACCACTGCCTCCTTGAGTTACTTTCAGGCACATTTTGCCACTAAAGATGGAGCAGTTGTCATTGGTTTAACCATATGCCTATTTCAGATATGCGGGTGTGCCAAAGGTGCTCTCTGCTGGAGGCACAGACAGGGATAAGGGGAGGACCCAAGGTGGTCCTGTACTGGAATGCCAACACAAGTAGAGGAATGCCATTGGTGTGTGCAAGATGGAAACCCCTCTAAATCCCTCCCCCTCGCAGTCCCCAGGAGAGGAGCTACTTTAACACCAGTAACAATGAACCTGGGAATAAACTCCCCTCACTCACATGAAATTGAGTACTTCTCTCCCCTCTCTCCACAGCTCTGAACGTGAGGGTTCAGAAAAGAAAATCCAACTTTAACACCAACATTAACAGGGCCACTCCCTTGTGTGGTCACAGGTCTGAGCTGCAGGCGAGTCTCAAAGGGGTAACATTCCTGAAAATAAGCATACTTCAGCTTTCCATACAAATAACTAAGGCAAACAAGTAACCTGATGGTAATTTTTCATAAAAATGGCCACAAATAATATGCTTAACCAACTTCACATGTGGGGATGTCTAAAGAGAGCTGGATTTGGAGTCAAACTGAGTAAATCGTAAACAACAAACTCAGATAATCCAAAAGTCTTTCCCTTGGAGGGATCACAGTGATGAGTTCAGTGCCCTCATTTTAAGCTAAAAGGAGGAAACCCATATGCCAAGAATGAAGCGATTTGTTCGGCAGAAGAAAGTCAGATATTGGCAGATCAGGTCAGACCTCACAGTCGCCTAACTCAGGGTCTGCAAAATTTCTATTACACTATAAATTGCTGTAATTCAAGAATTCCCTGTGGTCAATTTCAAGAGAAAGGACTATAGAATATTAACTTCTTTTCACCCTTTGTTCCTAATAGTAAGAGTTTTGTCTTGCTCTTAAATCAGTGAGAAAAAAAATGTCGTTCTCTAATACATGCCCTCTTCCTGGACTTCGTCTCGGCCTCTCTACTCTGCAGTCTCTGGCACACAGGCACTGTGGGATGGACTCTTCAGCCTGTGCCTGTCTAGTCTAGTCCTAACCTCCTTTTTTCTCAGTGACTTAACCCAGTTTTGTGCAAAGCAACATTTCTCAGCTAAGAAACTAAATATCTCAACCTCACTGCAGTTATGGATGGCAAAGAAACCTACTTCCGATCAATGTGATATAAACGGAAGTTACCAGTTGGAGATTCCGGGAAAGCTCTTTAAGCAGATTTGACTTTTCTTTCCTGCAGAAAGCTTAAAGCAGGTTTTACTGGTTTGTACCTTTGACTTTTCACTGACTTTTACCTTCGAGGATCCTGGAGGTGCAGCAGCCAGTTTGCCACCATGAGGCAACAAGCATGAGGATGAAAGCTGAACAACCAAAAAGAAGGTTGAACAGAAAGTCAGAAAGAACCTCAAATCCAACGACATTACAAAGCTACCTGCCTGCCTGGGCTGCCTCGCTCTAAACTAGAGAAAGGGAGGCCCCTATTTGATTAAGCCACTTTAGCCTGAGTTTTCTGTTATGTACAGCTGGAATTATTTTTGATGGATATATTTGTGTTAATGGATATCCCCAAGAACAACAAAACCAAAAAGTCACTACTATATACTCTCAATTGTATGCTTCAAATTGTTTTGGTCACATGTTTACAGCAAGCACTGACTGAATGCTAACTTATTTAAAGGAACATGACAAAATCGCTGGAAGGGAGGGGGATCTGGAGGTGATAACAATATGTCTCACTATAAAATACACTCATCTCAATGCATAAAGTGTTAAAAATGGTTGTATCCTGAGAAAAGATATGGAAAATTATGTCAGTAACTGTGGTAATCCCTAAGAATTTAACAGTGACAGCATTATCCAATATATGAACTGGGCATGTTGTTTCCTCAGAAGCATATGTTTTTATTCTACACAACTGTGAATGTCTTAATTATGAAATTTGGAGCAAGCAGTATTTTACAGGTGGTACAAAGAACATCAAGGCAACCTGCTACCTATTCACCATCAAATATTTTGTGGCCAGAAACCTGGTCAGAATATGAACACATCACTGAAAATCTTGCCACTACACTGCATTTCTAATAAGTCAGTTTGTTTACAGTCACTCTTGAGCTACCCAAGAACTCTGAACTGCCACCTCTTCCAGACACATTCCTCTCTATTCATGTCTTGTGTGGAAATTCTAATAAGTTGAAATGAGAAAATGGCTTTGGAAAATAATTTACATGCTAGGGTAGCTTACTTTTTCCCTGAATATTAGGTAAGTCAATAAAAATCCAGTATTTTCTGGAAAACAATAAAGTACAGGCTGAACATCCTTCATCCAAAATGCCTGGAAAAGAAATGTTTTGGGTTTTGCACTTTTTAAGATTTTGGAATATTTGTATCATACTTACTAGGTGAAAATCCTAAACCTGAAAATCTGAATCCAAAACACTCCAGTGAGCATTCCCCTTGGGCATGACACTGGTGCTCAAAAGCTTTGGAGTTTGGAGCATTTCAGATCACCTATTTTCAGATTAGAGATGCTCAACCTGTATTGAGAGAATGCATCAGCCTTAGTCACTCTCCTAAATTATCAATTATGAACATTTGAATCCTCTAAAAGTATATCATATCACATCATATCACAAACGATATCAACCATTTAACAATTCTAACATATAAAATCAGACAGAAAATTTTTTAAATGCTTAGATATAATAAGTTGGGGAGACTATTAAACACTTATTATTCAGAACTAAACCAACCTATTTCTTAAAATTGTTTATCAGTTAGTCACCGTGATGCCCAAATACTAATAAAAGGGTAATAAGTGAGAAGACGCAGTAGGGGTGGCTGACAATTGGAAAGTACTGTTTAGTTGCAGGGCTTGCAGAAGACCCAGACGAGAAGGTGTACTTTCCCTACTCCTCTGCAGATCAGCCAACCTCACTTAGGGGACCTGGGTAACATCTATCCATAGCAAGCAGGTTGGAAAGGGGCACATTCTCTCATACACTTTGCCTTTGCAGGACACCCTACAGCCTGCTGGCTTACAGGAGAAAGCTTTGCCTGGCTACCAGATAATAACTAATTGTACTAGGTATCATTTTTGTAAAGACATATGTTATACCTCAATTAACTCAATGTTCAACTTAGAGGGCTATCTTTCATCTCAAATTTCCTCTTTCATGTACCAAGGCATTACACTTGGCTCTTCTTAAGAGTAAAGGACAGCCTCTCTCAGCTACACAACCAGGTTTTCTGAAGCAATCCAAATTGTAATTAATGGCAGTGAGGAGCCTGGTCAGGCCCTGTGGAAAAAGCACGGCCCCAGGTTGAAAAAACAATAATAATAAAAAGGGACTCACTGCAGAGAGAACTTGGCCTACCTGTGTAAGAAGAGAAAGATGGCAGGTGCTTTGCCAGAATTCTATAGGGCACAGGTAAAAGATGTTCAGCTCAGGATTCACCAGGTAAGAGTTTCAAAGGTAAATGCACTATTTTCAAGATAGTAATTTGGAAAATTTACCTGTCTCTCCTCTTTCCAGTATATACAGTACTTAAAAACATAGAAGTCTTCTTGTCCTTTGCTCGTTTCTTTCCTCGTTTATCTCCTAGTATTACTTTTGTGGAGTGAGATGGGGCTTTCATCTCTTACTAGTTACAGGAAAAAGCCCTCATTAAAAGAAGATGGCAGTTTAATAAGGGAAGCTGTGTAGAATTTAAAAACTAAACTGTACCAAAAAGTACTTTTTTTGACCGATAAAAACACACCTTGTATCTTCTATGCATTCCATAGGTGATTACACTGAGATTATCAAGCCTTACATATACATTGCTTCATTTAAATTTATAAAAGGCATTCTTTTGGTTACTATAACAGAGCATTAAGGACAAAAATATTAATACTAAAGGCACAAAGAGAAACATGAATTGTGAAATCAAAATTCTAGAGAACATCAGACTATTGAAAAAATCTGACCTGTAATATTATGCCTCAATATTTAAAATCATTACATTTTATATACACAAATTTAAGAGCGTGTAATACAATAGTTCATACTCTTTGTGGATTGATAGGAATATGGTAAAAGGATAAAACATAGACTGGAGAGGGACACACCAGGGGAGAGGTAACGTCTGGGCAAGGAGGGAAGGAAATATGATCAGGAACCCTTCAAGTATACATTCCTTAAAAAAAAAAAGTCTGCAGGCAATATGCAAAATGTTGACAATTGTATCTGAGAGATAAATACATGAATGTTTGTTCCATTCTTCTCTAGTCTTTTCCAAACAGAAAAGTATCTTGGGGTGGAGTTATAATATTCTCAGGTGAAAACACGCCCAAATGGGATTTAGGGTTAGGTAAGAAGTGTGAGACGGTAGCAAGAATTCAAATGTTCTGGGAGGTGGCAGGCAGGAAAGGTATTCACAAGGGCCAAAGAGTAGTTCCAGAATTACCTGAAAAGAGAGCAAGGTAGGGCTGCCTAGGGAAACAGTACACTACGGGCACTGTGTGAATGAAAAATACAACAAGGTTCTATTCAAGCAGTTGCTGTTTACTTGGTGATGTGTGACCCCAGAATTCAGCACTGTATATAGATCAGCTTACTATGAACCAAATAGGCATAAGATGGTTGATTTGTTGCATAAAATGAACCCTTAATCTTAAATACAGAGGAAACCACTAAAATAATGTTAGCAACAGCAATCCTGAACTCAGATTTTGACAGGCCCTCAAAATTGTTATAAAATACATGCTTACCAATAAAAGTAAAAAATTATGTCTGCTCATAATATGACTTTTAAGAGTGAAGTCGGGAATTTATTTTATCTGGTACACCACAGTAATTTGCTATAAAGCTTTATGAAACAGCTAAAATAATGTTACAGCCAGAAACCAATTGTTGCTAAAATGCATTCAGTTAAAATGGAAAATATAGGGAAATAAAACACTGTAATTGTCTCTCAACCCACATTGTATATTATGTTGCTAAATTATATACCATTATATTTTCTACATTTTAATATGCTTTCCCATAGAGGAATTGATAACATAAGGAAATGATTCTCTGCTTTTATTTCTGAAGACCTAAATAATATCCCACACATATTTATAAACCAAACAGGGTCTCACCCTCTTATTAGATCCCAAAGCTTATAAAATCTGTTTCACAGAACCATGACATGTAACAGTGCTTTAGTAACACAAATGGTTTTCTGTTCTATTTCTCACTTTGAGTCAGAATTGTACATCTCATACTTAAAGTGAGCTACAATAATATGAAAAAAGCAAGGTTTTCTTAATTTTAGAAAATCTTTTAATAGCATTTGTATAATTCTTACAAATACTGTCTTTGGCCTTGATACTATTTTGTTTAACCTCATCTATCCATTGAATAGTTGGAGCATGTAAAGCAGAGATTTCTGCTCCCCAAAGAAAGGAAAGAAAGCCATGGCCTTGATCCAAATTTAGCAGAATGCTGACAAATCACATACTAAGAAGTAATATGTGTAGTATTTAAATAAAAGATCAAGGACAGGAGTGGTGGCTCACCCCTGTAATCCCAGTACTTTGGGAGGCCGAAGTGGGTGGATCGCCTGAGGTCAGGAGTTCGAGACCAGCCTGGCCAACATGGTGAAACCCTCTCTCTATTAAAAATACAAAAATTAGCCGGATGTGGTGGTACACGCCTGTAATCCCAGCTACTCAGGAGGCTGAGGCTGGAAAATCACTTGAACCCGGGAGGCGGAGGTCGCAGTGAGCCAAGATCGGGCCATTGCACTCCAGCCTGGGTGAGAGAACGAGACTCCATTGGAAAAAAAAAAAAAAAAAGTCAAATGTCTCCTTCAGTAGACACTTAAGAATGTTTTATATAATAAGTCATTACAAGTAATAATGTAGTAAAAAAAAAAACCCCTTTGGAGAAATAAAAACTGTACATATTTTAAGATGGTAAATAATTTTTTCAATACAAAATTAATACCTATTACCAAGTGCTTGGTTTAAACAGAAAGCACCACACGTGAAATTTGGGGCAATATTTCAAAGGCCTGAAAAGAATCTGGTCAGCCAAACGTACTGAACGTACACAGCTTCCAAAATTTACTTAAGATCTGACAGGACAAATAGATGCATTTACCAAATATTAACAAAGAAGCCTGAATTAGAAGAGATAGACCATGAGTATAAATTTTAAAGAAATCATTTAACAATCATTTCACGCCATATTATCATTTCAGATGTTCTATGAATGTCCTAAAATACGAAATAGGAAAGATAATAATGTGCTTACCCCCCTTTCAAGGTTCAGACTTTACTGAATTCACCATAGGAAACCAAGTGTCTCTGAAATGTTGGCTGTAAGCAAGATTTAAGTTGTGTTTTTCCCACTGCCTTCTAGAGCAGTGATTCTTAGGGCATTTGCGGTTCACTGTCACTTCTCTCATTGTACCTTTCTCCCGCTGCACTTGCTCTCACTGAGGGCAGGCAGCTCTGCTGGTCCCCAAGAGCTAGCTCAGCTCTTACTTACTGCTCTATGAATGTGTGCTGAACACAGAGAGAGGACCGGCTACCAAGACTGAGAAGGCAGGTCAAGGAAACGCGGTTCTTTCTAAAAAATCTCAGAGTTCAGTATATCTAAAAAACGTAATTTTGACCATTGTAAAGTAAAAGTATTTTACTAAAATAATACTGTAACAGAAGCTGCTTTCTGAGACATGTACATCTGCAAAAATATATGCATGTTTTCTGGTCCTTTTAATGTAAGGCTTTCCTTTGGTTTTGTGGTGAACGGTATACCTCCATAGCATCTTCCATAGGTAGTCAGCAGCTGCTAGTGTTCACAGTTCTCTTTCATGTTTATAAATAGATCTTTCAGCAGGTAGAGATTCAGGTGCTGGTAAAAGGATCATTACTAAAATGTATTGTTTTCATACAAGTTTTCTACAAGTGGAAATCCCTCAGGCTATAATAAATGCTGAAGTTTTGTTTTTGTTTGTTTTTTTTTTTTTGAAATATGGAGAAGGTAGAGTTTCAGGAGACAAAATTAGATTTCCCAGCAATTCACAAATTAATTTCCTTATCTTTGTTTCATCGCATACTCTCCTCACAGAGAAATTGGGAAGGGAAATGAAATAAATGTGAACGCACATGACATTTTTTAGTAGGGAAATAAGTTTAAAGTACAGTCATTTTTCAATGATTCACACTAGTCTGAGGGAACATTATTTTAAATCAGTGGTTCTTGATGACAGGTGTACATTAGAAGCACGTGCAAAGCTTTGTGAAAATGCATACACCCAGACTGCGCTTGCCAGCAAATAGAACTCCAAAGGTCTTGGGTAGAGCCCTGAAAAGAGCCGTTTTAAAAACTCTGCAACTGATTCTGATTCACAGTCCTGATTAATGAGGAGCTGTCACAGGGCTCAGATACCTTGGGAGCTGGGTGGGAATCTTGCCCGAGTGAATGGGCAGTGGTGGGGATGGTGATGAACTAAAGAAGACACACCCCACCTAAAGGTGGCAGCCTACTTAGCTCCAGCTCCTCAGGGACACAGGGATGGAAGACCAGTATTACCAGGATTTCCATTCTGTTAAAAAGAAGACAGAAATCAGGATTCAGCTTAATGTAAAACCTCCTGATGCTGAAATGTTGGGTTGTTTTTTAAACATGCCAATGATCACACTGAAGCATTCAGTTTTTGATCCCTTATCTAGAAAATCAACAATATTGAATAATTTTTCCTTCTTGACTAGAATACTCTGATGGTACAGAATAGTGGGGTGGTAGTTTTAAAACACATGGCCATAGAATTTTCAGCTCTCTCCATAAAGAGGAGGGATCTATTTCCCACCCCTTGTGTCTTGGCTGGCCTCGTGACTTATTTTGACCAGCAGGGCTGAGCAGAAATGACACTGTGTATGTTCAGAGACTGGGCCTCAAGGGGCATTGCAGCTCTCACCTTTCTACTTTTTGAATACTCCTGCTGCCATTTCAGGCAGCCTGGGCTAGGTTACTTAATAGTGAAAGAATGCAGAGAGAAAAGGGCCTGCCTAGCAAGTGCCCAGCACTGGGGCCCCCACCACATGAATGAAGCCATCTGAAACTCTCCAGCCCCAGTGAAGCAATCAGACGACCAGAGTTGCCTGACTGAGCCCAGCTAAATCCAGAAAATTGTCCAGCCAAGCCCACCCAAAACTGCAGAATTACAAGCAAATCAATAGATGTTGCCTGAACCAATAACTTTGGAGAGTTTATTAAGTAGGAACAGAAAACCAATATAGAAATTGGTATCAGAAAGTACAGTACTATCATAAAAAAAAAAAAAAACAAAAAAAAAAAAAAAACAGCTGGGCATGGTGACTCATGCCTATAATCCCAGGACTTTGGGAGGCTGAGGCAGCAGAAACGCTTGATCCCAAGAGTTCAAGACCAGCCTGGGCAACATAACGTAACCACAACTCTCCTAAAAAAAAAAAAAAAAAAAAAGAGTGTGGTGGTACAGACCTGTAGTCCCAGCTACCCAGAAGGCTGAAGCGGGAGGATCACTTGAGCCTGGGAGATCAAGGTTGCAGTGAGCTGTAACTGCATCACTGCACTTCGACCTCAGGGACAGAGCGAGACCCTCAAAAAATAAAAATTAAAAACAGGTAGCATCAGTTTTGGGACTGGGTACTACACAGAAGCAGGAAAAATTATAGAAAGATAATTAAAGACTGAGGAAAGAGCAGTTTATTGTGGTAAAATAATTGGTAACATTTGTGCCTGCGATTACTTGAAAGATGGAAGTGAACTTACAGATCCAGCTAAGATTTCTAGACAGGATGCTGAAAATATAATATGGTTTCTACCTATGACAAAGGCATAGGGAGGAATAAAAAGATCAACTAAAGAAGGAATTATTCAGTTTGCAAGCAGAATGTAGGCGGGGAAATAGTCCAGGATTTGGTGGGTTGGAAATAAACCTCTCTCTCATTCTCAAAGTTTTTAAAATGATAGGTACCAACGTGTGTGTTGGGATGGAGGAGGTGAGAGTAACAGCAGGAAAAAAATAGGATATGTACTTAAATACACACGTGTGTGTATGTGTGGAGAGAGGAAATGTTTTCCCACTAATTACTTAAAAAATTGTTTTACATCAAAATAAATATGAATTCATACGTATAGACTCCAAATTGGCATTAATTTTTGAGAAAGAATATACAACTTCAAAGAAATTTTTACTCTTGTGGCTTGTGGTTTAGAGCTCTGCCCCTAAATCCTCTGGAATAGGCACTTATTTGGGGCAGCAATGAGATAAGCCACCTAGATGAATCCTCACTCTGGGTTTTGGAAAGTTGGCATCAGTTAAAGTTCCCAACAAGGTGGGGATCACAGCAACAAGGAGTCACGGAGTTACAACTGTACCACAAGGGTTATCCTAACCTGAACTGATCCACCTCTCCAAAGAAAAGGACTGAAGCAAATGGCAGAAAAATTAAGTAAAATAGACTTCTGTGATTGAAGCAGATAATACCAAATATGTGACGTGATCATACACAGATACCAAGTCAGGCTTTTAAAGCTTATTTGCTCTCATTGTACATAATATTGAACCATACTCAATTAAATATTCCAAACTCATGACAGAACAATAAGGTATGTTATGTTGAGCTATACAAGCCAGATAAGATAACAGCCCCGAAGCAGGAAGCAGTGACAGCAGTTTGGGGTTATTTATTATGATAGCAAAGAACACTAAATATATCAGCTGATCCTAAGGGGCACCATATTTTGTCATAATGGTTTCATTCATTCAAGTAAAATGATTGACTATGTGTTGTGCTGGATGTGCCAGGAATTTAAAAATGTTAATCCTGCCCTCAGTGTACTTACAGACAGAGGTGGAAGCTCTACTTAGGACAAGGCATTCCACTACGCTTACAAAAGCAACTAAGCTCCTCGAGAGCTTAGAATAAACCATAGTGTGATCATTCACCAAGGAAAGGTTTTGGTCAGTACAATCTATTTAAGAAGACAGGAAAATGGGCAATTTATTTTAGACAGATTTCTATTCCAAATGTCTAAATCAACATAGTCTTGAATTTTAAGCAAATGCTCAGCTCTCTGGAATAATCCCAACACCAAAGTTGTACTGAACATATCATATGCAATATTTCATGATACATCACATAAATATAAAGCGGCACATAAATTTCATATATAAACAGACTAAAAATTCATATGTTAGTACTTATGAGTAATAAAACTTGAAATAGTTGTGTTTTCCCTGGGGCAAAGTTTCTTCACTTTATCCATTAAAAGTTCAACGCAATTTGAGAAAAATTTATATCCAACCATTCTGTACATGTCTAAATTACCCTCAACTTTTTATAACAAAGCACCTCTTGCTAACAAAGAGTTTAGAAAGGTAACTGAAGCTTTACTTGAATTTTTTAATTGCAAAAGCAATAAAGATTTATTTTCCTTCTATAGTCAACTAAATAAGCTGAGGAGAAGAGCTTCATTAAACTATGAACAACAAGCACAACATTCATACCACGACTTGAGATGTTTTTCAACCTAAATAATAATATAGGGACAAAAATGTATGGGTCCCTGAAAACAGGTTCCTATAAAGTTTTGTTAATTCATTTAAAAATCACACAACAGACCATTTTAATGTATTCCATGAAGTAAAATGATTAGCTAAAAACAATACACTCTAATAAACTCTGAATAATTCTAAAGCAATTCTGAATCATTTCATTAACTTTCTAAACTTTTCTTTACACAGTAAGTATATTACCAAAGGGAACTTGGTTCTCTCCAATACCTATTTCTGCATATAAAGGATAATTCAATTTATAGAAGTTGATGTTTTGCTCATTTTTATTTTAAAGATCTATGAACCCTTCTTTTTCATGGATTATAAGACTAAGTATTAAACATTAACTTGTACAAATGTTCTCTGGAAAAATCAAAATTTGCCACAGGAACCCTATTGAAATTTGAAGTGTAAATAGCTACTTAGGCATTATACACCATGGATTACATACAACAGCTGCTTTCACTCAACATCTGTTCTGGGTCCCCATGATGGGAAATGTGGCCAGCAAAGGCCAGCCCCCACAATTTCCCTGTGACCTGCTGTCCTGACCGCCAGGGAGGGCCCAGCAATCCTGAGGAGGAGAGTGGCCTCACTGCTGACACCAAGGCCTCAGTGCCTGGTATGTAGACCGGGGTGAGCCATGGGCTTTCATCTTGGTTGTCCTTCAGGCGGCACTGTGCAGTGAAAATAGGAAAGCGTCTGGAGCCACAGTCCTAGCTTTTAATTGTAGCTCTAGTGCCTAAGAACTACGAGGCCTTTGGCCAGTCACATAATCTCTGTGCTGTGGATAAAATACACAGAGCCGCCAATCTCTCAGACGGGAATCCTGCCAAAATGTATTATCACACCTTTAGCAAACACACACACAAAGTAACAAGAAGTCTTTCCTTATTGTTATTCTTCATTTTACTTGCTAGCATTCTCATAATTCATTAATAATTCTAATACAAAAAACTCCTTTCCTTTTCCTAATCCCCTAAGCACCTTATTTCTATTTTTTAATTGAAGGAATTCTTACAAATGTGAATTGTTCTTCTGCTCTAAACTGAGAGTGAGCAGCTCATCGTACATACAGCTGGAGCTCAAAAATGGAAACTGTCACCTAAACTTTCTTTTGGTTTCCAATAAACCCAAAATATCTGGGATACTGTATTCATTTCCTAGGGCTGACATAAAGTATCATACACACATTTATTTAGTGGCTTAAGACAACAGAAATTTGTTCTCACACAGTTCTGGAGGCCAGAAGTTCAAAATCCAGTTGTCTCTGAAATCCCTCTGAAGGATCTGGGGGAGAGTTTCCTTGTGTTTTCCAGTTTCTGCTGGCTCCTCCCATTCCTTGGCTTAACTTCAGTCTCTGCCTCCATTGTCATATGGTTTCCCCCTGTGTTTCTCTATCTCAAATTTCCCTTTCCTTTCTCTTATAAAGACACCAGCTATTGGATTTAGAGCTCATCCTAAATTCAGGATTCCCTCATCCTAAGACCCTTAATTTAATTACATGTGCAAAAACCCTACTTCCAAATAAGGTCACATTCACAGATACCAGAGATTAGGACATCATCATATGTTTTTAGGAGATGCTACTTAATCCACTATAGGTGTTGCTCACAAAACCTACATAATTAATTCTCTAACAAGTTCAGGTTAACCTAGAATATTTTAACCCCAGGTGTGCCAATCAAGTAACTATGAGAAATTGATGGCAGTACATTATTTTGATCAGTGTACCCTTACAATACCCAAGTAGATATATAAAATATCACTTCTGTGAAACCACTGGGGTGTAATTTCATTTGTAGTATGTGTATTTCTATATAATGATCTTGAATTTGTATCTCTCCTTAACTCACATTTTATAATCTGAGATAAGAAACTAAGGTATAAGTATCCCAAATTAATCAATGAGAAAACAGATTCAAAGGTAATTTTCCCAAGACCACACAGCACAGAATGGTGCTGAGGACAGAGTTTAAACTCCTGATTAACTTATTCAAAGATATTTATGGAATGCTCCGTATGTAAGACATATAAATATGTAAACATAACCGATCACCCCTGCCCTCATGGAGCTTACATTCTAGTAGAGACAATAAGTTAAGAAATTCAAAATAATTACCAATTGTAATGCACTAAAAAAGAAATACACTGGGTAGTGAGATAAAGAGTAACGATTGTGTACATGTGCATGTGCGTGTTTGTATTTGAATGAGAGTAAGAGGTTCAGAGTGTGTGTTTGGGGGAGGCCTCTTAAGGAGTAATTGGTGAGCCATAGCCTGAGGAAGAGGCAAAGCAATCATAAGAGACACTGGAAGAATATTCTAGGAAAAGAGAACAAGTGCTTATTTAAGATGGCACAGACAAGACTCTTTGTAAACTATGTCCTGGTTATCCCTCCAGGGTCATTTCTCACCATTCTGCCCAACTTAAACTCTTCAGCCATCCATTTAGCACTGCTTTGCATCCCTTGAAACAGTGGCCCACTCTTGCCTCTGGCCTTTGTGTTAACTGTCTCAGTAGGCCTGCTTGTACTGAGACTCCAGAGATTGCATTCTGCTTCCATATATAGTAAACATTCTCTACACTTACATGAGTGTCATGATTGCATTAAAACAGCAACATAATATTCCACTGAATACTGTCGTAATTTATTATAATTCACATACTTTTAAATACTTAACATTGTTTTTCAAAATAATATATAAATTATATATAATACACTACATATTAAATGACATGCATATAGAGTATTATATATAATTAAGAACATAATTTTTCAAAACACTATATAATGATAAAACAAATATCTTCATTATGGCAAACTTTTAATTTCAGGAAGGGTTATCCATACCAAATTTTCAAAATGAAATACTAAGAGAAAACAAAATAATTTTAACCTTAGTTTGAAAAATAAAAATTTTCAAGATTAGCATATTTCAAACAATTTTTATACACCTTATATAAACAAACACTACTCTCCATCATCAACAAAGTTTCTATATATATATAGACACACACACAAACATGCATACACAAATACATATATATACAAACTCACCAATCATAGATATTAATATTTTAGGCATCCTTCCATGGCTTTTTATTCCTGATTAATAATCCTAAAAAGCTTACTTTATTCAAGCCCATGGACAATCAACCCAGATAAGAGTGCTAACACACACTGGGTAAGAACTGTAAATATGGCACAGCTCACTGTGTGACTATTGGAATACAGATGCAAACTATAAACTTTTCTACTTTAGTGTCTTCCAAAAACATCAATGAATGGTGATTTAACAGTGATTTAGAATGTAGCTTCTTCCAACTTATCTTAATTTTTTAAGAAACTATTTGTATTTTAAGTCATACAACTTAAAACGTTTTATGTCTTTCTGTGTAAAGGAGAATTATACTGGCATTTGTCAGAAACTGACACTTTTTCAAACATCAAGGATTTCTTTATAGCCCAGTGGTCCTGGGATTTGATTAGATGCCCAGGTCTGCTTTTTTCACATTCTTAAGGCAAATACCAAAAATTCAGAAACCTTCAAGGGCTAAGCTAGCAGTGTACCTACGTGAAGTGGGGAGCTGGGTTGGAAACACAATTAGACTGTTCTCTAGACTGCCTTCTACTTATAGTAATGTATACTAATAGTTGTGGCTTGGGAAGTAGACATTCGCTCTATTTAGAACCTAACAAAGTCAGAAAGCCACTCTTGATTGTTTGCTCTCGGAGACTGTTCCCAATCCATAAGAGTAAGAGAGATCTAATCCTATATTTTCATACATAAATAGAGTTTACATTATTTTTAAAGACTGCAGCCAGGCGCGGTGGCACATGCCTATAATCCTAGCACTTTGGGAGGCCGAGGCAGGCAGATCACGAGGTCAGAGGTTCGAGACCAGCATAGCCAACACAGTGAAACCCCATCTCTACTAAAAATACAAAAATTAGCCAGGCATGGTGGTGCACGCCTGTAGTACCAGTTACTCCGGAAAATAGGAAGAAGAATTGCTTGAACCTGGAGGTGGAGGTTGTGGTGAGCTGAGATCCATGCCACTGCACTCCAGCCTGGGCAACTGAGTGAGACTCCATCTCAAAAAAGAGACTGCTTTGGTGTAGAAATGCAAGATAAATTTGCTTTAGCAATTACACAGAATTTTGGGTCCCTCTATTCTGTGATTTGGGGGATCTCCACCCCATAACATTATGTTGCATACCTTAAATATATAGAATTATATTGTATACATTTAATGTGAATGTCTAATAATCACATTTTATTATCTGCCAAGTAGTATTTACTGAGCTACTAATAACAACTCAAACACAGTGAATATTCACTATGTTCCAGGTGCTGGCCAGATGTTTTACACATTACTTCATTTAATTCCCACAACAAATTCACCAAGTAGGCATTATAATCACCATGGTGGCAACACACTGGTGAGACTCACGGTATACCCACCACGTGAACCAACTAGATGAGAAAATACATCTCTCTCCTTCATTGCATCTACTATGAGGAATCATCCTCACACGCTGCTTACGATCTGATGCGGAAGTATGACAGAGGCTGCTAGGAGAATACCCATTCTCCTGTCTCCCTACTAGCAGAAGGTCTATTTTGTTCAGGGTGGCAATGTGCTAAAACACTACATTTCCCAGCTTCCCTCGGTGCTAGAGGTGGTCATATCACACAGTTTTGGTCTAAATGATGCAAGCAGGAGCTTACTAAAGACTTCTGATAAAGCTGTATTTCTTAAAATAGACACCATCCTTTTCTCCATGCCTCCTTTTTCCCTCCTAACGTTTGGCACTAGGAGGAAAAGGCCAAAGGGATCACAAAGACTCGGAAAAAGCCAAAGGGATCACAAAGACTCAGCCCTGATGTTCTTGAGCTTCTAAACCTGTGCCAGCAACCAACTTTTCATAAGTCAAAACCAAATAATCCTAAATCATGATTAAGCCACTCTAGGTCTCTGTTACAGTCTGAGGTAGGTCCTAAATGGTATGTGGTAACTGCAAATACTTTAAAGAGCTAAATTAAGCAGAAGAATTCTGGTACATGATCTTCAGTATGGAAGTACCCAGGCTGTAGGTTCCACAATGGGCCTCTGGTGTCAGGTCATGTGCAGGTTTTTAATCTTAGCCCAATAGTATGGTCAGTGTTATATTACAGTAACAAGCCTCATGGACAGGAGACAGACATAACAATTACCTTCTAGGCTTTGAATTCTTAACAATAAACTGGCAGATCAAATTATGTTTCAGTAATTATTCTGAACTAGGAAAAACTGGAAGTAGGGGAAGGAAGAGAAGCTAATCAAGGTGAAGCACTTGACCAGACACTCAATATTTAATAAATAAAACATCAACAACTACATCTGTACTGTGGGCAGAGGATATAATGAAATATCTGACCAGGATATGTCTTGTTATACTCAAATCAAGCTGGTATTTACTGAGTTTCAGGTTTATTGTGAGACATAATTTCACACAAAGTATCTGGGAGTGAAGCACTTCAGAGACTGATGTAGAGACTGATGAAGAGTCACTGGGCTCCTCTTCGGTATGAATTGCTAAATTCACAGTTAGAACATGTCTTCAATATTTATATTATTTTTGTATATGAATACAACAATTGCTATGTAAGTCCTTGAGATAAGGAACTTCAATATCTTCATTTCAATATCCCTAGTACCTACGTAGTAAATGATAGCCATTCAATAAATATTATATGAGGCAAGAAATGTCTCAATTTTATTTAAAAGTTTTCAGCATTAAAACATACACATACATGGAAAACAAAACAAGTTTAAAAGGCACTCCCGCCTGACATGAAAATAAGTCCAAAATATATTATTAAATTTAAAATGGCAAGCTGTAAACAAGTAAATTTATAGAAAAGTCTTAAAGGATACACAATAGTGGTTCCTTTGGTTTTGAGGGTGTCTTTTTGTAATGAGGAGCAACAGGAAACTTTTTAGTTTATATAAAATTCTATATATTTCAAATATGCATATATATTTGTATGTGTATACATACATATACACATTCATACACATTTTTAAACACACATTCTATGAGGCATTTAAAATAATTGTTTAAATTACCTGATGAAAGTCTATTACCCAAACAGTCTAATTTAAAAAATGAAATTACAAAAATAGTCTACAGTATAAAATCCTTACATTTCCCCTCATATTACTATAAAGCTTCAATTGTATGTTTCAATAAATTACTATTTGAGATCCAAACACATATTGGATGCTGAAAAGGAAAAAGAAGGAGTTCTCTCTATTCCACTAGTCCTTAATTTTTTACACTTTGTTAGGATCTGCTTTCCATTTGCTGGGTAATATCTTTATTACAGACTAAATCCCTCATGGCTTCAGAAGGAAATTTTCCATGAGAAAGCAGTCAAGTGTTGAAAGGAAGGTGATCAAGCCCATAGAAAAATACAAGTTTAGGGAAATGTTCTATTTTCTAATGACAGAGAGAAAAATATCTATGTCAATGCCTGCCCTCTCTACATAATATAACTTGATTTTATTTTTGACTATTTTTTATAGATTGCTCCCATGCCTCAGAAAATACATTTCTATGCAGAGCCAGATATTGATTTTAAAATAAGGCAATAATATTCAGACTACCTTTTTCTTGTGTTAGATTTGATCACAGTAATTTGCAATTTTAAATGTCCTAAATAATATAAAGAGGAAAGTAAGTACCAGTGTAGAAGTTCAAGATTCTAAAAATTATGAGCACTTTTTCACATTTCCTCTGATAACTAGTTTATGTTTTAAATGAAGATATGTTTTTGGAAGTAATACCAAAAGTTTTCAAGTTCTCATTTATGTACTTTCCATTTTAAACATACCAGGGGAACTTGTATACCTAGAGGTGGCAGTGATAATTGGTTAAATACGTAAAGTTTCACCTTCCATAACAAATGTTATCTACTTGCCTTTTCTTTTTGACAGGTATTATCCCCATTTCTTGGATAAGGAATCTAACATGTCAGAAGTTACACATTTTGCTCAGACAGAGAATCAAGTCATATTTTGAACTCAGATATATCTGAGTTTAAAAGTCTGCTCTTCTGATGCTTTTTATTTGGAACTATTTCGAAAGTAAAAATTCATGTCCAAGTTGGCTTCATTTCATTTCATAGGTCAGGTTTAAAGCCTGGCACACCTGCATAAAAAAACTGAAAACTCTAGTTTAAAAAACATTTCAAGATTGAAATTATTCACTGATTATTTATATTAGATAATATTTTTCGTTAGAACAGGATTCACTTAAAAGAAGTGTTCATCTGAATAAATTTTAACATGACGTATGGAACAAAAGAGGAATAAAAACACATTTATTAATGAAATGTGGTACACTAATAATCAAAATTTTGTTACAGGTCAAAGACCATTCCAAGGTTCCCAGAGTCTTTATCGTGCTGTGTTTTGGGGGAGTCTAGGGCAGGGACACGTATCTGCGCACAAAAATGCAAACAAAATATTTTAGGTCTCCTCATAAACATAAGTATAATGCTAGTGTAATGCTCTGTTAATTTCAAGCAATCACTTTCCAGCACTTATGATCTACCATCTCATTTAGAAATTCAAATTCAAACTAATAAACATGGATCTTGATGAATTTTTTGGAAGGAAAATGATAAAATGATTTTAAAACATAATATCAAAGCACAAGAAAACATAATAAAAAAGGAGGAAATGTACTTAGGGGCATACTTTCGGCAATGATGAAAATCTATGTAATGTTTTTAATTTACATTCACAATTTATTTGTAATATTTGCTTCTGAGAATGTTACCTGAAGGAAAAAATTATAATCAAATTTAACTGACTTAAAATAATCAGCAATAAAAGCATATATTTAGGAGAATCTTCTAAGCTTATAAACTTCAATGCATGTGGAGAATTAGATGGTTCCAAACTCATGTTATTAGATGTTTAGCAAATTATGTCAGTATACAAAGCTACTGAATTATTAAATTTCAAATACTTTATATTCTTGAGGATTAATTTCTAGAAAGATAGTGGTGTTAAAATTGTCTTCCGCTCGTATAACATCCACAAAATCCAAAATAAACTTATTTTTCTTAAAGAAGAGCCAATAGATGGAAATTGATCACAACAATGACAATTTGACAAGTTGTATGTCTTTGTATAGAAAGATACACTAATC
Organism: Papio anubis; assembly: GCF_008728515.1. Classification (NCBI taxonomy): domain Eukaryota; kingdom Metazoa; phylum Chordata; class Mammalia; order Primates; family Cercopithecidae; genus Papio; species Papio anubis. The sequence goes on along the minus strand of NC_044978.1, from coordinate 40,928,294 downwards.
TCACCGTAGGGCTACACAAAAAGAGCACTGGACATAGTCATAACCCTTTTCTCTCCAACTCTCAAGGGTAAAGATATCTTGCAAATATTTTGCCAACTATGCAGATGTGCAGCATGTGTATATACACACACCCCTTTCTCACACATTACCAAGCTGGGACTAGGAAAGGGACAGTAGGTTCAAGGCATACCTGTCCACCACCAAGACCACATCACCGCTTGTTACATCCACGCTTGCAGGGAAAGCACAAAGACTTTGCTTCTCCCTAGTAAAGGATTTCACTTTTGAAAGTTACCAAGTTGAAAAAAATTCCACTGCAACAAGGAGTACAGAAGACTCCTTGAACTACTTATACCTGAGTTTTACCCACACTAAGAACTGGCCTATTTCCAGCCACGTTTGAATGCTTTATACTGATAAAAATTGAGAGACCTTTGGAATTTCAAAGCACTTTACAAATGTAACCTCTCTCTCAGAGGAAGTTAGAGAAAATCTCCAAAGGGAAGTAACTGCTTCATACGCAAAGGGCAAGTGAACTGCTGCGGGGGACTCAGAGTCTGCCTGACACACAGGTGCCCTGTCACTGGCCTCGCTGGCCTTGCCACTATTCTCCAACTCAGACTTCCCAAGTCTCAGTAAGAAGAGTCAATCAGGCGTAGTGGCTCACACCTGTCACTCCAGAAGTTTGGGAGGCAGAGGCAGGTGGATCACTTGAGGTCAGACGTTCAAGACCAGACTGGGCAGCATAGCATGACTCTGTCTCTACAAAGAGTTTTTGTTTTTTAAATAAATTTTTTTAAAATTTAGCCAGGTGCAATGGTACATCCCTGCAGTCCCAGTGACTTGGAAGCCTGAGGCAGGAGGACTGCTTGAGCCCAGGAGATTGAGGCTGTAGTGAGTTGTGATCACACCACCGTACTCGAGCCTGGGTAAGAGAGGGACACTGTCTTAAAAAAAAAAAAGAGAGAGAGAGTAAACAAGAGGGTAATAGCACCGTTTGCATGAGGCATGCATTCTAGAAGGGAGGAGAGTTAAACAAGTAATAATATACTAGCAGTAGTAATAACAACAATACTAAAAATATACACATTTTGATGGAGAAGTATGAAGAGTGGTAAGTATAGAGAAGGGGAATTTAAGGTCAGAGTTTGGAATGCCTTCTGGATGCAGCTGTTTAAGCTGATCCCTGGAGTACTAACTGGTAGGACACAGATGTGAGCAAGGACGTTGTGGTGGTTAGGAGGTATGGAAAGATAAATACCCCAGGCAGAGAAAACTGCCCACAGGTAAGAGTATATACATACTGCTGGAAAACTTGGAGAAATTAAGCCCACCTGGAACTAAGTTGTGAGCGAGGAGGTAAGAGACGAAACAAAGAGCTCGTCAGAGCCAGGTCAGGGTCTTGCAGGCCATATTACGAGTCTGGTCTTTTTATCCTAAGAGAAATAGGAGGCCGGCGAAAGCTTTAACTAAGAATCTCACTGATAGGATCCTAAATATTTACATTTAGGAGTTTTCAAATACTAAACTCTAAGAATGTTAACATAAAACAATTCATTGCTGTCCAAGATAATTAAGAAAAAACCTGTTTCGATTTCTTAACCATCAGATTGTGGGGCCTAGAAAACGCAAAGTAAGTACAGGATCAGGGTTAAAGTCTAACCGTCGATAGTTTCAGGGAGATGTGAATCTAAGCTGCGTAATTATTGGACTTACATGTTTTAGCCTAAGAAAATGTAACAGCAAGTATTAAAAATACACCTTAATTAAATCATGACAACCATTTGCAAATAGTTAACGTTTACATAAGTGCCAGGCACTGCACTGTGCTAATAGATCTGTGGGTATTATTCAATTAATCTTCACAACTACTCAGTAAATTAAGCAGATTATTACAAACAGAGAAACTGAGGCTTATAGAAATTAACAACTTTTCCAAGATCAATACTAACAACTGTCCAGAGCCAGAATCCAAATCCAAGCAGTGTAATCTCAATCCAGTCACTACACAGTACTCAAAGTCACAGATTGTTAGGAAGATAGTATTTATAACACAGGAGAAATGTGGTCTAGTAACAACAGAAATCCCTGTTACAAGTAGGGTTCACTTGATTATGTTTTATTCAACTAAAGAAAGCCTTAAAATCAGAGTCTATGGCCATAAGTGGCTTACAAGATTGTAAGAATGTATCTTTTTCATGTGTTTTCCCATATAAAAATGATTTTATCATGCTTCTGAAACATAGAGTTTTGATTGGTTTACTTTTGTGAAATTTTATTGATCCATTCATTAAACAGCTTATTCTTCAAATAAAACAGTGTTAAAGTCTGTATAAATTACCGCTGAGACAGGATTTCATTCGAATTTCCAAGTATGCCAAAAAGCTTTTCTCATAGTTCTAGAATATCATTTGCAAGCACACGCACATAATGAATCTAAATGAATGTAAATCACTCAAATCTAACAGAGGCCCCACTTCATTAGGAATACATCCTTCTAAAGAAATTAGTTCACCATTCCATTTTTACATTAGTTAGGAGCTCTTTTAATTATTTTAGTCTTACTGTAGTACTGTAAAATGGCACACATCAATATCCTTGTCCCATCACTATTTACTACTGGAATGATGTTCGATCCTGACTTTTAACACTAATATTAAGAGTATTTTAGCAAGTTAATGTAAAGAAACTCCTGATAACCTGTTAGCATGCTCTCAGTAAAACCTCCCTGAAGTTAAAAAAGCAACAGTTTTTAGATTAGATTTTCAGAGCACACCAAAAGCAGAAACTACACACACCCTTAGAAGAGCACTCCCGCCCACCTGCCTCCTCCGGCTATTGTGCTGAAGCAGGAGGCAACCCAACATGTTGCCAAATCAATACCCTTAGCTACAAAATAAAAAGGTTCTTTATTAGCTATCACATTTGAACTAGCAGGGGACCACTACCTCTAAGCAAACATGTTTCCATCAAAAGAGAGGAAAGGGGTGTTACATGTCACAGATGGGCCAAGTCAGGCCTCAATGAATTAGACAAAATGATCAAAATAATTAATTATATCGATCAGTGCTAGCCAGTTATCAGGTAACTGATAAAAAACAAATATATGTGATAGGAACATAAACTAGATTTCCATCATCCATTTTAAGGTGACTATAGAGGTAGGTTCTTTAAAATGCAGAAATCTTATTTGTAGGATTTTCAGTAGAGTTTTATCTTGATTCCCCCATCAAGTTTTATGTACCTGGAAGGCAGAGATCATTTTATGTTTGTTTATACTCCACAGCATCAAACTCGGGTTTTTAAACTCATTGAAATGATCAAGTCATCCATTAAAACCGTATAATTCAAAGATATTTTCTTTAACGATAGGCAACTATTTTAACTATCTATTTATGAAAATAGACTACAGAAAACAGAAAGTAAGTGTTAAGAAAAAATGAGGCCGGGCGCGGTGGCTCACGCCTGTAATCCCAGCACTTTGGGAGGCCGAGGCGGGCGGATCACAAGCTCACGAGATCGAGACCACGGTGAAACCCCGTCTCTACTAAAAATACAAAAAAAATTAGCCGGGCGCTGTTGTGGGCGCCTGTAGTCCCAGCTACTCGGGAGGCTGAGGCAGGAGAATGGCGTGAACCCGGGAGGCGGAGCTTGCAGTGAGCCGAGATCGCGCCACTGCACTCCAGCCTGGGCGACAGAGCGAGACTCCGTCTCAAAAAAAAAAAAAAAAAAAAAAGAAAAAATGAAATCACCCATAACATCACCATTCAGACAAATATTTATTTAGTGTACTTCATCTAATTGATCTATTAATACATCTAAGACTGTGTATTTCTGCATATATAAGAAGTACCGAGATCATGCTATATATACTGTTTTACACCCTGGTTTTTTTCACTCAGTAATATAAGAAACAGCATTTTCCTGTATCTTGAAAGTTATTAGAAATATTTAAAACATCTACTAGTCTTAAATAATAGCAACATACCAAATTTTGTTGAATAATTCTCCTATTAGTTGTTGTTTTCTAGGTCTTGCTAATACTGCAATGAATTTTTGTAAATGTTTGTTCAAATTTCTCATTATTCCCCTAGGATTGTTTCCTAGAAGTGGAGATATTCGGTCAAAGGGTAAAGAAACAAGGCTCCCAGCATATTGCCAAACGGCTTTCCAGAAAGTATATCCCAGTTTAAACTGTCATTAAGATAATACGTATATTCTCATTTATAAAAGTAAACTATTCTAAAAATTTTGTTCATATGAAAAGGAATAGATTTTAATGTCTTAATTATGTCTTTGATATTGAGATAAAATCCTATGTTTATTAGCCTTTTATATTTTCTCTTCTGTCTCTAAAAATTCTTGTTGTTTTTCCTTATCAAATTGAACCATGAGTACTATCCAACACCTAATTTAAATAACCGCGACACCACCTTCAGGGACAATCCGCGTTTAAAGTTTTCATCCACTGAACTTAGGCCTTATCATTCTGTCATATTATCTTTGTCAAAATTTTTGAGGCGGCGTGAGTCTTGCTCGGCCCGCCAGGCTGGGTGCAGTGACCCGGTCTGCGGCTCACTGCAAGCTCATCCTCTGAGTTCCATGCATTCTCCTGCCTCAGCCTCGGTAGCTGGGACTACAGAAACCACCTTTCCTTGACTAGTTTTTGTATTTTTAGTAGAGACGGGGTTTTGCGTGTTAGCCGGATAGTCTCCATCTCTGGCCTGCTCGTGATCCGCCCATTCGGCCTCCATCTCAGGATGAGCAAACCCGACCTATCAAACACAAATCTAAACTTCATCTTATCTGATGGACCTTTTCTTACGTGACAGTAACCATATTAGAAATGTTATTTTTCTTTTCCAAAGAATTAACTACTTAAAAAATTATCTCTATTAAGAATTTCTAGGTTAGTTGTTTGAAAATTGAGCATATTATATAATAAAATGTTCACTGAAAATATATTAAAATGAAAACATATTCATATTTAAGCTTCATGCAAAATATTCTTTGCCTAGCAGGTCCTTTTAACTATTATATCTCAAGTAAGTTCACAGTACAATGTCCCAAAGTAGGTAATTTACTAACTCAGTCCTAAATTCTGTTTTTTAACCAGTGATTTTTCCTTAGGACCGTAAGAAAATATACTTTATTTCTCTTCACTAAAAATTCCCTACACATAATTGAAAATTGGAGAATTTCCCCATAATCACAAGAGAAGGATGAATCTAAATGACATAATGTCTATAAAGTCCTTTAAACTGTGTTTTTTTAAACTACATAAATTCCAATAACTACCATTATACATGATGTTTTCTATAAAAGCTATTAAGTACAAGTCACATAAAAAATTAGGTACCATTAAAAAACGATGTTTATTTTTCAGTGTCTGAATTGTTAAATTCAAAAACCACGTCCAACATTTAGAAAATATGCTAATAATCTTGTATATACATGTAAATTTCCCATTGTTATGAAATGTAAGTTGTAATCAAATGCTACTAAACTCAGTTCATCTCAAACCAGCTGGCTGCTTCTCACCCATACCATTCCAAGTCAAGTTACCTGTGCTTTCAATAAATGAAACAGTGCTTAAGTTATCTAATAATAAAGTTTTGAATACAAGTGATTAAAATGAGGCAATGGAGACAAGTCTCCAAGAAACTACACCATCCTCCAAGAATTGACAAATCCAGATGTTCTCAAATCTTCAGTTCACAGCATATTCCCCTTTAGATGAGCAATAACAGTAGGTTATGGGCTTCAAATTTAGAGAGACTTAGTTCAGGGAACTGTTACCACTACATCCTAGTTTAACTGCAGAAGCTTAAATCAAAGTTTAAAACACAGAAATAACATCAGAATACAATCTTGTGTCTTGTGACCTCCATACATGGCCGGGAACCTTTCACTATGACCCACAGAAGCAGAATCCCTGAAAGAATGTATTTTTCTTACCTATCCGCAAGTTAACATTGAACATCTTAGACTGAGAGGGGGGAAAGGTCACTCAAAGCAGTGAGTATTTGTATACTGGCCATTCAGATTTCTTTCTTACCTAAAATAATTGAGGTTATAATGCTATAATTCATGTGCCCACAGAGGACAAGAGTATCACATATCATTTGGCCGGGAGTAGTGACAAAAATATGCTTTACAGACCACTGTCAGGGTTCAGATACACAGAACACACACAGTCACCAAAGACCTAAGCCAAACTAAACCATATGAGTAAACCTCAGATACTCTTCATTACTCCAACTCTCAACTCAATGTCATCTTATACAATTTGGGAGACCTAAGTCACGGTTTCTTGCTGTATTCCAACTACACATTTTTTAGTTGTAGCAAGAGCTTAATATCTTTCATTTTGGCTGGTTGCATCAACTGCCCGTCCCCCACCCGCCCGCCACCCACCACTGGCCCAAACAAAGCATCAAAGAAACTAGTTCTAGGTTCCAAACTATTTTTGTTTTGGGGCACAGCAATTGGTAGCAAATCTTCCTGCCTATGACCACATTTTGTTGTTGCTGTCACCTGGGGAAAAAATTCAAATACAGAAGAGGAGAAGCAATAATACAGCATCTAACAAAATATCCATATACTTAATACTTAGATTTAAAAGATGTTAACATTTAATGAAATCCAAATCCAATTCAAATATTTTTCAAATATAAAATTAAAATATTACAGACAAGGGTAATGTGTTTGTCCCCCCATCCCTCCCTCTCCAGGGTCAAGCACTAATTAAATTTCGCTTGATATATTTGTTATATATATATATATATATATATAAAATATACACGTTTTGTTTTTTTTTTTTTTGAGATGGAGTCTCGCTCTGTCGCCCAGGCTGGAGTGCAGTGACCGGATCTCGGCTCACCGCAAGCTCCGCCTCCCGGGTTCACGCCATTCTCCTGCCTCAGCCTCCCGAGTAGCTGGGACTACAGGCGCCCGCCACTATGCCCAGCTAATTTTTTTGTATTTTCAGTAGAGACAGGGTTTCGCCATTTAGCCAGGATGGTCTCGATCTCCTGACCTCGTGATCCGCCCGTCTCAGCCTCCCAAAGTCCTGGGATTACAGGCGTGAGTCACCATGCCCGACCTGTTCTATATTTTTATACTTCCATTATATGCACACACAAACAAATGGACATATTCTATGTGGTTTTAGATTTTTATATAAATGGCATCACAAGGTCTATATTGCTCGGCACTCTGCTTTTTCTTTCTTTTTAATTCAACACAATGCTATTGAGCTCTATCCTTAAACCTTCTGGACAGTGTCGTCCTACTCACATCATCTTCAGACAATGTCACATCAAATGATACTTATGTAAGGTGCCATATGCACAGACAACCAGAGCAAGCTCTAAGATTAACTACTAAGCAGGCAAAATTTAGTCTTCAGCGTTGCTAGAATAAATAGTCAGTTCTCCTTTATCTTGCTTCCTCTGCAACACAAACCAAGATGAAGGAACCCCAGGCCTCCTCTTCCTACCACATTCTTCCCAAGTAAAGAATAAGAAAATCTACTTATAAAACTTAACACTGCACAGCATCAATTTAAAAAAGGGGGTTTCCGGGTTGGTCAGAGCTGGGTTATAACATGTCTAGTTGCTGCATTTACTAACTGTGTCAACCTGGCCAAACTACTCACTCTCGCAAAAGCACTAAGTTTCCTCATCAGCAAAGCAGGGTTATCACACCTGTGTCCTGGGGTCACCATAGGGACTAATGCCTGGAAAGCACATCACGACTGAGCCTCGGTGAACACAATGAACATTCAAGGCAGCACTGGCCATGGCTGCACACACCCTCCCCTGCAGATACCCATGGGCGGCTTTCATTCTTTGCAGGGAGGGGTGAGTGGAGCTGTGCCATTCTTACTGTTAGGAAAGCAACGTATCCCCTTACTCACTTATTTTCCTGGGATGGACTTATTCCTACAATTACAGTGAAAATTGGTTAAATTTCAGAAGACTGAAACTATATTAGAATACATAAGTGAAGTAAAAAAAGATCAAGCTGGCATTCTAACTAGATTTTTGGCTAAGTATTCACAGTTTGGAGATTCAGATTTAGCCTTTCAATAATAAAATGCAAGCACTGTCTATTGGTAATTTAAATGGAAGAGAGATGCAGAAACAAGAGAAATGTGGAAAAACAGTAAAAAAAAATGCTCCTTCCTTTATTAGGAACACAAATTAGCTTCATCTAAGAGTCTTATAATGTCAACTTGAACTGTATTTTCAAAAACTCAACTGTCAGCACATTCTAGGCTTACATTCTTTTACTTATTTATATTTTCTAAAAGCATATAATTTTTATTGTTTAATCTGTGACTGAACTCTCCCTCTCTGACCCAGACCACATCACTGTGAATACACACACACACACACACCCACCCCCCTTATTTAGGCATCATCCCAAAAGGATGACTGAGTGTCCCATCACACCTCAGGTGACGAACTGTTGAGAGTTTAGAGCAGAAATACCTATCATTTGAGCTTTTACAGTCTGTGTGGCCTTGTATTTATTTTCAAAAGAAGTTTAAGATAGCAATCGAAATCTGCAACGAATAACTGATCAAAATTACAAGTGTCCCCTATGTTATCTTTCCACACAAGCGTATTTTCACAAATATTTGAACCTCAAAACCAAATAAGAAATAAACAGCTCCAACTTCTGTATTTTATCTAGTGTCTATTGAAAGCTTCTAAATAGCTATGTAGCACTCACTCTTGGTAAGTCACAGGGTATAACTGTTTTCTGTTCTTACTCTCTTAAACATCATAGGAAATCACCCCTATCACTGTGAGGATTATTTGAGAGGATGGTGGCAGAAATGCATCATTTCCTAAAGTAACTACTATGTTTCCAAAAAATAAATTTTTTTATCAACTACTACATGAAAAGCTTTGAGACTTAAAGAAAAATAGAAATACAACTGCAAGAATACATTGAAAAATGCCTCATGAACTTAGAGTAGAGGGAGGTTTCTTAGGCAAGGGATATAAAGAAGCACAAACCTTAAGCAGTAAAAACTGAAATTTTGATGACATCAAAATTTAAAGCATCTGCATGAAAAAGAACACTATAACAAAGTTAAAGCACAAGCAGTAGACTGGGAGAGCATATTTTCAACTCACATAACCAAAAGTTTAATACGCAGATTAATAACTTTGACAAATCCATAAACAGACGTCAAGTCACAAGTAATATAAGCAAATAGGATATGAACAGCAATTTATGGAAGAGGAAACTCACTCTGATAAACCTATGAAAATATGCCCAACTTTATTGTAATGAACAGATTCACGTTTAAATTACAAATGATACACTCTTTCCTACCCACAATGGAAAGCGTAAGCAAGGATGTGGCAAATCAGTACCTCACACATACTGATGAGAATGTAAACCAGCACAAACATACTGGCAGGCATTATGCAAAGTTTATAAAACGCAAGATGTATACATTTCTTCATTACACGGAAATTCTACTTCTAATTATATATCCTAGAGAAATCTTTGCTCTTGTGTATAAGCAGACATTTACAAAATTTGTCTCTGCAGCACTATTTTTATCAGCAACAAAACTGGAAACAATCTAAACGTCCATTAATAGGGAATAGATAAGTGATAGAATATTATCAGGCAATTACAGTAAAATAAACTACCATCTAAATGTATCATCACACATAGAGCTCAAAAATCATTAGATGTTTTGCAAGGGTAAGATTCCATTTCTGTACATTGCTAAATATATGCATACACCTATATATGTAGGATAAAAACATGGGCAGAAAATACATATGACATTCCTGACTTGGACTGCTTCTGCAAAGACAGGGAGGAAGTGAAAAGGGTGGGGAAGGGATCCAAATCTGATTTGAACTTTGTCTGTAAAATTCTATCTCTCATTTACAGAAAGATCTGAACCAAATGAAACATTAACATTTGTTAACTCTGTGCAGCAAATTATGAGTACTATTATCTTGCTTTTGATAATTAATTTAAAAATAATAAAGAGATAAATAAGGCATCATATGAAAATTCCCAACCCCTGTCTAGATGATATGGCCTCTGTTCAGTTCAACTAATTCAACTTTCCAGTAGATAACTATGATCTACCTTGATTGTTACGAATCTCAAATAATTGCTTTTTGACTTTAATGTTATTTTTGAAAAAATATACTAAAAAATTATTACCAATAGGTCAAACTTAAATACATTAAGGACTTTTGGAAAATGATTTGTCACATATATTGATGTTAGACATGAGAGTTTCTGAAAGGAAATTTATGTGATAATTATTTTTCCTTTACCTTTTGCTGTATAAAATACAGGTGAATAAATCATAAAGGTAAATCTAGATAAGTCACTATTTCCATGTCCAGAGACTCCATGAATATTCAGTCAGCAGGCCAATTATAAACCATGAAGTTATTAACAGTATTAGGGTTATTAACAAAATTATTTTTAAGACAGTAAGTTTTTCATGATATGCATAAATTCAAGCCTTTAAAGTATTTTGCAACTGATTTGCCTACAGAAAAATCTATTAGGCTCAAAAGTTCCAGTGATTCACCTAATAGCAATTAATAAATAAAACTCTTCCTATTTACTCAGTTAACTTTGCTTCATCACATTAAATGAAAGGATCATTATGTAAGAACAGTGCAACTTAAAATAATAAACAGAAGAGAAAAGAAAAAGCAAAGGATTGTCAATCTAACTTAAGAACCTAAGAACCTGAAAGAACCATTCTTAACAGGATCTTACAGGAACTGAAGGAGTCAAATTTCAGGCCTGATAGAATGATGGAACAGGAGGAAGATCATTAATATACAGGAGAAATAAATGTTAGAATAATGATTTTTTATGCAGTATTTTTATTCTGCCCTAATAGCTCTTTAAAGTTGCTCTATTAGCTTAGGAAATAAACTATACTATAAAAATATGTTTTATTCATCATGCTTGCTTTTCAGATTATTATAAGCAGAAAATTTCATTTGTTCTCAAGTGGTTTTAATAGATGTTACAACAAATGGCCCCATAACTTTAAAGAATCTAGAAGCAGGCAAAAACCTGCAAGAAAAAAAGCAGCATTCTGAGGGGGCATATGCAGAGTCCATGCCTCCCTCCACCCCTCTGTCCAGGGCTGGTTTAGGAAGCAAGACAAACATATCCATGAAGCCTAGATCCTAACTGAACAAAACACTCATCAGCCCAGAACTCTTTACTTCTCTGTGAAAATGTTAGTGCCATCTGGAGGCAAAGATGATCTTTTTCTTACATGTGAGAGATTCATTACACTCTCACATAAAATCATTACTGTTGCTCTTTTAATAATTTTTTTGTCCTAGAAACAATACATTCTCATTGTAGAAAATTTGGTAAATACAAAAAGAAAAATTAACAAAACAGTAATCCTATTACTCATAGACAAACACCACTGATTTCGAGGCATTTTCTTCCACTAAGAAAAAAATATGCATTTCTTTCCACTGAGAATAAAACATACACATACATAACTGTGCAGACACAAATTCTGTCTATAGAGCTGCATATCGTATTAAACAAATTTTAGTGATTTCCTATAAATTTTCTTCACAGACATAGCTGCATTTATTATATCATAATAAGAAAAAAAATAAATTTACCAAGATTTGGCTAATCTCCAATTCACTGGGAAAAAAAGTTATTTAAATTTTTGTAAATTATGCTAAATTAACACCATTACACATGAATCTTTTTCCATATGTATAACAACTTCCTGATGACACACTCCTAGAAACTGAATCTTTTGAGGTATATAAAGACAATAGTAACAATATAGCAAATACATTTATGTAGGACTTACTATGGGACAAGCACTTTTCTAAGCACTTTACATATTCTAACTGAGTCCTTATAACAATACTGTTTGGTACATTCTATCATTATCTCCATTTTACAGATGAGAACATTGAGGCACCAAAAGGTTGTTAAATAATTTGCCTAAGATCACACAGCTGGTAAGTGGTAAAACAGGACATCTGGCTGAAGAGTCCATGCTCTGGAATCACATCACACTACTTCTGATAGTGCATGCTGCCAAATTACTTGTGTCTTTCTACTCTCCACTGGACTCCATCCAAGAATGATGGTCTCAATGCTCCCTACCCACCATTTGCTTTTTCTGAAAATCTGATTTAAAATGATACCAAATTGTTGTTTTCACTTCTATTTATCTATTTAGGATCATGACTAAACAGTTTAGAACTTCATACACTCCATATGCATTTGCTTTTTGTTTGTTTGTTTGTTTTGTTTTTGAGATGAAGTTTTGCTCTTTTTGCCCAGGCTGGAGTGCAATGGCATGATCTCGGCTCACTGCAACCTCCATCTCCTGGGTTCAAGTGATTCTCCTGCCTCAGCCTCCTAAGTAGCTGGGATTACAGGTGCCTGCCACCATGCTCAGCTAATTTTTTGTATTTTTAGTAGAGACGGGGTTTCACCATGTTGGCCAGGCTGGTCTTGAACTCCTGACCTTAGGTGATCCACCCGCCTCGGCCTCCCAAAGTGTTGGGGTTATGGGCGTGAACTACCGCACCCGGCCTGTATTTACTTTTCTATGAGCTGCCTGTTCATGTCTTTTTCTTGTTTTATCCCTCCTCTCTTGGAAGTCTTCATGGTCTTCTTATCGACACATATTAGCTCTTATTATGGAGATATCAACCTACTCATCATTTCCGATATTTTGTTTGGCAATAATAATTTTGTTTTAATTTTGTTTGGCATACGGGAATTTTGAATTTTTATATAATCAAAATGTTCAGTGTATGTATGCATGTGTGTGTGCATGCACACACATACTTCCTTCTACCGCTCTCTTCTTATAAAGAGACTTCTCTATCCAAGAGTCAGATATGTGTTCAACTCAGTGTTTTTCTCAATTGAGGTTCTCTTTAAACCATCTGGAAATTATCTAGTGTATAGTGTTGGCATTATATCTTAAGCATAGTGGAATTGTAAAGACTTGATACTATAGATGGTTTTATATAATATGTTTTTATCTTCATGCAGTTTTTAGAATAGACGGCAACATATGCTGACTTATTACAACAGAATTACTCAATCTGAGAGAAAGTTATAATCTAAGACACTTCTATTCTGGTTACAGGCACATCAAAAACATCTCAAACATGAAATTTATTCTTACCTTTAAAAACCTACAGAGCAAAAGCTCTCATGGGCCTTCCCAAAACAATAATTCCAGCCCAGTCTATCTTATCTATGTTATAGTCCATAATAAGCAATTCTTACTGAGTCATATTTTTATGCTGAGTATTGATTTTTATGAATATCACAAAAACAAAACTTGTTTAACAATAATATAAAATCAGCAGATTTTTCATAGCTGATTTAAATACCTAACAGAGTTTCTTTTGTTTTCATTTCTGTTGTCCAAAGAAGATACTATATATTTTGCAATCACCTGCTTAACAGTGCTTATATTTGAATAGCATTATATATTTAGCAACGTTTTAATGTGTGGGGAAGAGGGAGAGATTTCTGACATTTTTACTGGCTTCTCAGGCTTTCCTCTAAAGCACAGGTCCCTATAATCAGAACACTAGACAACAGGGTATGATCAGTTATGAGTTGTATGCCAAGTAATTTGTTAATAATATTGATGTTTGTGAATGACATACTGTTAAAACAGAAACACAGAAAGGGTCCACGATTCTTCTGATAATAAAGCCACTCTCTTGTTTGCATTCTGATGATTTTCACAAGTGAGAAAAGAGGCAGAGATGAAAACCATCACAGTATATCACTGTGCAGTCTATCTTATCTATGTTATAGTCCATAATAAGCAATTCTTACTGAGTCATATTTTTATGCTGAGTATTGATTTTTATGAATATCACAAAAACAAAACTTGTGCCATTTGCTTTACTGCCCACACACACATACCCACACAATGCTTTTCAATCAAATCCACCATGGAGCATGTGATATATGTAAATGTTAATCTTCATTTGTATTGCTCTAAAAAAAAAGTTTAAAAATCACTAAGATATCTTCATGATAATCTCTATTTTTGAAATTCAGAGAAGAATACAGTTCTCCATGAAGGCTCTCACAAGGACACAAAGAACTAGAAGAATTTCCTCTCTCTAAAATATTGTTAGTTTGAGGTTGAATTTATTAATACCACATTGCTAATTCACTTCAAAATGGAATCTCTTAGGTCATACTCTCATATGAGTAATTATTTACCCATTGTAGTTCCTATTTATACCTATTCCTCTATTTCAATTTTAATTGAAACTAATAACAATCAACAATAGTAAGAACTAAGATTTCTATTGAGCACTCTCTACATGCCAGTAATTTACACAGATTAGCTCAGAAAATTTCTCAATAGCATAGGAGGAAGGACTGTTGGTGTCACTATTTTACAGAGGTGGAAGGAAACTTGTTCTTAGAGAGGACCGGTAACTTGCCCAAGGCCATACAATGAGCAAGTGGAAGTATGACCTAAAAGTTGGCTTTCCACTCCTCTACACGTTCATTTCTTACATTTTCTCCCATTTACCAAGATGACTCTGACTCCTGATAATATCCTCCCCTAGAGGATGCTATATCTTTACCTGCCAACATCTACACACTCTTTAACCCTCATCTTTTTCAAATATATCTCTAGCCTGTTTATATGGGTCACCTGGCATTCTCTATTTCACGGTTGTTTTTCTTTCTTTCTTTCTTTCTTTCTTTCTTTCTTTCTTTCTTTTTTTTTTTTTTGCCTGGATAGCCATCTTGCATAAATATTTACCACATGTTATGAGATGTGAACAGATGCATAACTTAGCACCACTGGTGAACAAACAACTGGAATTGCATTTTCAACTATAAATGTTCTATTGGTCGTGGATCACAATGGTCCTCTTCCTGCTACGTAGTTATATTTTAACAACAACCAAGAGGAAGGGTTCTTAATATGGGGCCCATGGGTTCATGAAATGTTTGGTGAAGGAAGGGGCCCATGAATCTTCTGAAGTTATAAGCAAAATTACATGTGTAAATATGTATAGCGTCCTGGTGAGCAGGTATAAATTTATTTTGTTAGTAATCCGCCCATATTCAGAAAAGATTATTTGCATCAAGAATGTCATAGGCCCTCAGTGAAAGGGCCAAAGAAGATACGATATAAAATACTTCTTACGTACTCTTAGGTAGATAATGATAATGAGCTGGATAGTCTAGAGCCATATTTATTCATGGGATCAATTTAATGAGTTTTTAGAATAATATTAATGGCAACATTCTGTATGTATCCGTGACTGATGATCAATCTGCAGTGTACTGTTTTGGAAAACATTCTGATTACCACTAAATTTTCTCATTATTAAAGCATCTGTAAATGTACTCTGTAAAAGAAACTATCAGATCCTCCCCCCCAAAAACATGTTGCTTTTGCCCTTTCCAATCATTAATTTTCTGTTCTCCACCAGATCACAATATTACTACTAGATAGTTCACTTCAATAATAATAAAGTCTTACTAATGATAATGCTTAGAAAAGCAATGTGACCAACCTACTTAGATAGGGAATAATTAATGAATGACTGTATGATCAGTTTTTGAAACTGATGTAGGGTACAGTTTTTGTTTGGCCAGACCCTTTGAAGACACATCTTCTCTTAGTCCATGGGGTTGGGGAGACCAAGCTCCCACCTCCTACATGCTTCCATGTCCACACATGCTACACTCCTACTTAAGGTTGGACAAGGGACCAATCAGAATCTATCGAGAAAGGTTATTCCTTTCACCTAAATAACTAATGAAAATAAAAGCCCAGAGTGATACTGGCCAGAAAATATAACTGAATAAAAAGAGAAAAGCCCTAATAGATGGAGACAAAGAAATTTAGGATGACACCATCTGAAACCTAGGATCTAACCAAGCCTGAGGTGTACTTCTTGAATTCCCATTTGTTTAAGCCAAGAGATTCTATTTCCTTTAAGCTAATGTGAGACGGGTCCCTGTGCTGTTTGCAAACTAAGAGTACTGACTAATTATATTACATTCACTTATAACCATCACATAATTTTATTAATGAAATTAGTATTTAATTTCTAAGTGTTCCCACCCTATGTTCTCAAACCATTATTTGGTACCTCCAGAATAACACCTACCACAACCTACTTTGTAACGGGATCTTGAATGTATCTAGACAGGGTATTCCTAAAAGTGAGGACTTCCTCATTTCCCATTCTGACCACATATCCAGTGACATAGTTTGGATCTGTGTCCCCACCCAAACCTCATGTCAAATTGTAATCCGCAATGTTGGAGATGGGAGCCTGGTGGGAGGGGATTGAATCACAGGGGTGAATCCTTCATGAATGGTTTAGCACCATTCCCTTGCTGCTGTCTTGTGATAGGGTTCTCATGAGATCAGGTTATTCAAAAGTGTGTAGCACCTCCCCACTCCTTCTCTTGCTCCTGCTCCAACCACGCAAAATGCCTGCCTTCCACCATGATTGCAAGTTTCCTGAGGCCTCCTCAGAAGCCAAGTAGATGCCTCCATGCTTCCTGTATAGCCTGCAGAACTATGAGCCAATTACCTTTCTTTATAAATTACCTAGGTTCAGGTATTTATTTATAGCAATACAAGAACAGACTAATACACCCAGGACTAGGCTTTGACCAAGTCAAGTGCTTATATAAATGCCTGCTGAAAGAAAATCAGGACTGAACAGAGTACATCTATGACACTATACTTATTAGACAGTGCAGCACCTCCCTATTTTTAGGACTCAACTACCCTTTTTATTATGATAAAACATACTAAAATTTGCCATATTCACCCTTAAGTGGCATTAAGCACTTTCACACTGTTGTGCAACCATCACCACCATCCATCTTCAGAACTCTTTTTTGGATTAAGTGCTTTTAATGTGCACTGTTGTTTGTTATAGGTTCCAAGGAGTTTACTAAGTAGAACTGGTGTTTCACATAGCAGTGTAATCCTCTCTTTAAAATACCCATGTTTTCTGTCTTAAAATAGTCTTTCTTTCTTCTTTTGGGCAAAGCCCAGGGAAGGGCACTCCCCTTTTAAAGCCGAGTAACTGAAATATCAAAAGTATCACAACATTCTAAGAATAAGTATGATGAGAAAACATTTATCATTCTTCATGGATTCAACGCCTGGAAATAACTCAGCTTGCTTAATATCAGTTACATTTCTGGAAGATACTGACAATGTACTGACTCTGACAGTCATGGACATCTAGCCATTTTCCTCATTAATTTTAACTTGTTTTATGTCTAGTTTCATTAAAACTCTCAGAATACTAGATTTATTTATTCCTGTTAGAGTAAAATTGGCAAGAATTTAACTTTTTAAAAAAGCATACTTCAGCATTATGAAATCATAGAGGCTAGGCCATGTTCACAGAATTCTATTCTTTACCTCTTCCACTCTCAGGTACTGGCAACACATTCAGCCTTCAAAAAATGCACAGTTCATGAAATTATACTCTCTCATAAAAATCTTTCATTTGTTAAATGAAAATTAGCTCAAAAATAGGGGTAATGGACATCCAGTAGCCACCCACAGATCTCAATGTTTCAGAAGTCATACAAATGTAGGAGCTTTAGGTTTTCACAGTGAAAGGTTGCTATGCTTATAACTCCTCCTTCCTCTACTCTAGGCATCGTTAATTTCTTCAGTTTCCTAAAAAACAGTACCTAAGGGGGAGAAAATGCTATTTTTCACCTTACACATAGCAACCAAGTCCAAAATACAGGGTTTATGTCAATGAAATTATAATTTCTACCACATATAGAAAGCCCAGAATGCTTTTAGAAGTCTCAGGGGAGTAACTTACATGTATACTTACCTAGATTGGGTATGAAAATGACAGAAAAATTGAGAAAAAAACCCTTTGTATCATATGATCATAAGTTCTGTAGTCACACCTCAAATTTCCAAGAACAAAAGCCTCTCAGGATATAATTTCCATTTCAAAAAAAAAAAAAAATAGTGAGAATCCAAATTGGCATAAACTAAAGAATATCTGCTCCCATTCCATCTCTATACCCTGAAACTTTGCATCTAGAATCTCAAACATATCAGAAAAATATTTTTTAAGTAAATAAAAACCCTACCACGTGATGGAAGAAAATAAGCACATTCTACTTTTGGAAACAGTACTGTGAATTCAAACACCAGTTACTTGAGGACACAATTAATAGACTTTCAAACAAGCCTAGATCTTGTATGCATATCAAAATCCATATGTCACTATTTCTAATTCATTTACATAATCTTTCACCAGTTTGCTTTCCAACTCTGCCAAACCAGTAGTTGGCTCTTCCTGTTTCCATTTCCTGGGGGTATTTTTTTCTGTAGTCTAATAAAAAGTATTCTATTTTTGTATTGAAATTATCAAGTTTTACCTTCATTCAAACAAAACTATTCTGCTCCTCTTCTCTTACATTAGAGCCATAACTCTGCTTAAAGTTCCTCCTCGTTCCTATAAACTCCTGCATTTTTTTTCCTATACTCCTTGGAAATCTACTTTTTGTGGTGCTGTTAACGCACATGGTTTAGTAGTGTACTGGAAAAGGAACAGGTTTTGGGTCCAATAACCTGGAATTCAATGATTCCTTCCTTTAAATTGTCTCTAGTATTTACCTCTCGCTCACCATCCCAATCACCTGGGCTCCTATCTG
The DNA here is from genome assembly GCF_008728515.1 of Papio anubis. Lineage (NCBI taxonomy): Eukaryota > Metazoa > Chordata > Mammalia > Primates > Cercopithecidae > Papio > Papio anubis. The sequence continues at coordinate 40,909,559 of NC_044978.1, read as the reverse complement.
CCTAAATTACCAATATGATAGCCTCTAGACTGTGCTTTTGTCTCAATCCTTATTTTCTCCTTTGCTTACCAGATTCACCTTTCTACCCCCTTTTATGTCATTCCTGAATTTAAAAAAAAAAAATTTTAATGTGCTATATTAACAGTGCCCAGAACTTCATTTCAGCATCCACCGATGTCTATAATCTAGTTTTCCCCAACTACCATTAAACCCATCCAGGCAAGTTTCATTTGTCCTGTCTAGCACTTGACGTGTGCTGTTACTTATTCCTTGAATACTCTCCCTACTTCCCCTCAAATACTACCAATCTTCAAACATCTACTGAAATCTTCACCTCCTGTATGAAGGTCTCCTTGACTATTCTAGCTCACACAGAACTCTTCCTTTTCTAATCTTTGGTGATAACTTTTATCTCCATCACACAATCAAACACATAATTGGCAGGGAGGCGGTGGGGGGAAGGCTGTATACACTCGTGTGAGCCATCTTCCCCAACTAGATGGGAATACAGTAGGGACATTTGGTTTGTTTCATATTCTTTTTTTTTTTTTTTTTTGTTCACCCACATTAAGGACAGAGTGGGGACTAAATAATTTGAAAATTGCCAATTGTTATTATTATTTTTGAAACAGAGTCTCTGTCACCCAGGCTGGAGTTCAGTGGCATGATCTCAGCTCACTGCAACCTCCGCTTCCCCGGTTCAAGCAATTCCCCTTCCCCTGCCTCAGCCTCCCGAGTAGCTGGGATTACAGGTGCACACCACCAAGTCTGGCTAATTTTTTTTGTATTTTTAGTAGAGATGGAGTTTCACCATGTTGGCCAGACTGGTCTCAAACTACTGACCTCAGGAAATCTGCCCGCCTTGGCCTCCCAAAGTGCTAGGATTACAGGTGTGAGCCACCATGCCCAGCCTGTCAATACAGAATTTTAAATATCTATTGTACTCTGAATTCCAGGTCTTCTATCAAAAAGTTTACATTAAGGTACATTGATAACAGAACTCAAAAAGATGAAAACCACACAATACAAATGGGCAAGAGTAATCAGGCATGAAACGAAGGCATATGAATGGCAAATAAGCACATGAGAAGATGTTTGGTGTCTTTAAGACATTAGGAAATGGCCATTTAAACCACAATGAGATATCCCTACACATGTACTATAATGCCAAAGCTTAAAAAGACTGTCAATTGTTGGAAAGGATGTAATGAACTGTGCCTCTAATACACTGCTGGTGGAAATATTAAAATGGTACAAACACTTTGTAAAACAATTTGATGGTTTCTTAAAAATTGAAATTACCCCTATTGTATATTTTAGCCATTGCACTCCTAGGTTTTTACTGAACAAAAAATAAATAAATAAAGCATATGTCTATGTAGGTATTTGTATGTAAATATTTATAGATTTAATTGTAGTAGCCAAAACTAGAAACAAGCCAAATATCTACCAACAGGTAAATGGATGAATAAAATGTGATATAGCCATAAATAGAATAGTACTCAGCAATAAACAGAAACTACTGAAATAAGCAATGATATGGATGAATCTCAAGTGCATTATACTGAGTGAAAGAAACCAGAATCAAAAGCTACATAGAGTTTATAGACAATATAGAAAAAACCAAAATTATGCCAATAGGGCACATACAGTGGTCACTAGGGTTGGGAATGAGGAAAAGGATCGACCAAGAGAATTTTAGTGAGTGATAGAACTCTCCCGTATCTCGAATGGGTGGCGGTTACATGACTACACATTTCACAAAACATGTAGAACTGAACACCAAAAAGAGTGAATTTTATAGTAAGAATTAAAAATAAGTAACCTCATTGTGCAGACTAAGAGTGTAAGTCATCAATTAGCTTGGAATACATCATCACCAACTACTGTATTATACTGAGATGAGAGAAAGGAAGAACAGTATTTGTTAATTATTTTGTGGAAAATCCTAAAAATATGCTGACAGAAGTCAAAACAATTTTTTTTTTGTGCTAAACTCAGTAGAACTCTGTCATTTAATAATTTTATTAATATTACATAATCACCAACATTTAGTCATGCCAGACACATACCCACCCCCTCTGCTAGTCAATCCATCCATTCATTCTCTCAATATTTACTGAACATCAGCAACAGACCTGGCACTGTTTCAGGTATGGAAAATGTACAAGTAACAGGCCAGAGGAGGTCCTTCTCTCAGAAGGCTTACATGCTAACTAGCAGAAATGAAGTAAAGAAAGATCATTCTGACAGGTACTGCTATGAAGACAGACAAAGAAGGTGACGTGTTAGAAGGTAGGGGATCACCACTTTCAATAAGACGATCAAGGAAGGCTTCTCTGAGAGGGTGACATTTGAACTAATCCTAAGTGACAAGAAAGAGGCAGGAAACCAAACTCTGGAGGCAGAGCCTTCTTGGCAGAGGCAACAGTAAGTACAGAGGACCCCAAAAGGAAGGGGACTTGGTTTGCGGGAACCACAGAAAGGTCACTGTGGGGAATGAGCAAGGAGGAACAGATACTAAATACAGCAATCAGGGGCCTGGTAATTTAGGGCCTTACAGACCCTAAATTATGTTACTTTCTGCTGCTTGCAATGAGAAGCCACCAGAGGGCTTTAAACTATCAGCTACATAATGATTTATGTTTTTAACAGATCCATCTGGCTGCCTACTATTTAGGATAGTCTGCTTTCTTCTTCTCTATCTCAAATACATGTTTCTTCATTTATCTTCACTATGGGGCATTAGGCAAATCACGAATACTGTCTCTCTCCCAGTTTTCATATCTGTAAAATAGTGACGCCAGTCACCAGCAAGTGCCGAAACTCTCATAGTTAAATATTTAACTCTGAGGCTGACTGCGGTGTCATTTCTATTCTCACCTTCCCAGGACACTGCCTCATCAATCCTCTTATCTCGCTCACATTTTCGGTCTCAGCACAAGTCCACTGCCCTCTTCATGTGTCACCTGTCGAACAAAATCCTTACTCTGAACCTGCCATTTCTTTGCGCTACCATCTCTTCCCTTTAACCACTTTCGCTTTGTCACCAAAACAGATGACAAAGCAAACATACTCCCAAGAGTAAGCACTGTGCCTTCGCCCCATGCCCCAGGTTCTCCTCTTCAGTGCTCATTTACTCCTTAGCCAATCACAATCCAATCCAATCCCTTCTTGAAAATCACCAACACCCATTTGTCAACAGCTCTTAGGTTCTATTCTCTTCCGAACCCTCTCATCAGATTTTGTACCACTATCTCCCACTGAAAGAAAAGGATAAGGTAACAAAGACAAGGGTAGGATTCCATTCCCAGCTGTGTTACTAGCTACTTTGTATGATACTGGAAAAGCCATGTTGTTTCTCTGGGCGTTAGTTTCAGTATCCGTGCCCACAGCAGGTCAGATTTCTAGATAGTCTCAGAGTCCTTCTATTGGAAATTCTAAGACTACCTGATTCTTCCCTTTGGCATCTATGACTTAGCATGATCTTGGTTCTCTACATAATTCTGTCTCCTTTATTAGGATGTGTTGCTCATCTTCTTAGTGGGGCACTATTCCTCCAAGTTCCTAACAAAACGCACTTTAAACTGTACTTGAGTCACTATATACATTCCCTCCCTGGGTAATATTACTTTTAATAGCAAAAACCACAACTACTTTTGCACCAACCTAACAACATCCACATTGACTCCCTCAATTGCAATTTCTATGAAGAGGCCTCCCTGACCTCCAGACCAACACTGCCACCTATATGAAGAATATTTCCAATCATAGGTAGCTCGGGCACTTAAAACTCATGTAGCCAAGGTAACAGTACTTCTGCTCCAAACCTATTCTTGACCTCTTCATTTCTTTTTTTCTTTTTCTTTTTTTGAGACAGAATCTCGCTCTGTCACCCAGGCTGAAATGCAGAGGCACAGTCTTGGTTCACTGCAACGCCCACCTGCCATGTTCAAGCAATTCTCGCATCTCAGCCTCCTGAGTAGCTAGGATTGCAGACACAAACCACCATGCCTGGCTAATATTTGTATTTTTAGTAGAGATGGGGTTTCACCATGTTGGCCAGGCTGGTCTCGAACTCCCGGCCTCAAGTGATGCGCTCATCTTGGCCACCCAAAGTGCTGGGATTACACTGTGCCTGGCTGACCTCTTCATTTCTCTTAATTACTCACCATTATCAATGAGAGTTAAGCTCACAACATGATGTTTTTGCCAAATTTCCACATACTTTACTATTTCTACTCAAATATCAACTCCTCCCCTTCCTCTTCCTTAACAACGTAGTCCTAAAATTATTACATAAAGCACAGCAAAGTAGGTATCCACAGAGGGGAAAGGGGGTGGCCAACTGTGGTGGCTTATAGTTGGGTCTATCAAGCCCATGGGTGGCTCGGAAACCTGATGTGGAAGGTCAGAGTCAAGCAGACAGGAGGGCACCTGTGTGTTTGTGTGGTCTAGTGGAGGGTGGCCGAACCCCAGCAGAGTGAGGACAGCCCAGCACGGGAGTCTGTGCCTGGGTGGGATAAGGAGGGCAGCCACAGAAATGGAGGGGTGTCCCTACGTCCCAGAATGTGGCATTAGACTGTAATCAGAAAGAGGAAAGTGTCTTTAGGGATAGGGACCCTCCTTGAAGAAATGGCCAATTCCAGATCTAGGTCAGGAAAAGTACAAGATGGGCCTAAAGCAAGGATGTACTCAAGGAATGATGGGAACAAGGCAAAGGGACACAGAAACCACCCTCAATGGGCTTCCATTGGCTTAATGAGGAATATTCTGACCATCAAAAATTAGGACAGTAACAGTCTGTACGTAACTCACTTCACAAAACAAAAAACAATGATGCCATGCCGATATACATAAATATGTGAATAAACAAATTCTGATGACAAATGGGGTGCTTACACAGCTTCAAAGTACCTTCCACAAAATACAGTATAATTGCAAAAGGAAAAGAGTAACTTTATCATGGAGAAACCCTGCAAACAGCACCTGAATCAAGTGGTCTAAGTACAGTAATAACACAAACAGAAGTCACATGCCACCTGACAGGATGCAACGAGAAGAAAGCACAAAACAGAGCTGGGAGTAGAATCCTGCCCTTCTGTCTTTCTGTTACATTATCCTTCCATTCCATCAGGAGATGGTGGTATAAAAGCTGATGCTAAGGTTGGGGAGACCATGATATTCCTGCCAAAGGTACATCTGTTGAATCTAATCACGAGAAAACATACCAGAAAAACCAATGGAAAGACTTTCTACCAAATAACTGCCCTTTAATTTTCAAAAGCAGTATCAAGTCATGAAATCTAGAAAAGACTGAGGAACTATCCCAGACTAAAGAGACATGATAATAATAATAAATAAATTTAAAAAAAAAAAAAAAAAAGAGACATGACAACTAAGCACAACACATAATTGTGAACTGGATCCTTTCGCTATAAAAGAAAGTATTGGGACAAACTGCAAAAGAGTAGACGCTAGTAACTTATCCATACTAATTTCTGGATTTTGATGGTAATATTCTGGTTATGTAAGTGAATGTCCTTGATGATAGGAGTTCTCTATAATATACATTTTTGTAGATCTGTGATTATTTCAAAATAAATTTTTACACAAAAGATAGACACTTACATAGGCTTTTTCTGTAATATCTCAAACCTGTCCCCTTCTTTCTATTACCCCCAACATCCTTACTCCAGACAGCCTAGCTCTCATCCTTCTACACAGCTGGAATAATTTCTTAACAAGGCTCTTTATGCTCCAATCCACCCTACAAACACGCTGCCCAATAAGGCTTCCCCAAGTGCACTTGCTCTCCTGCCATGTCCTGCTCCAATATTTCCATAACAACTCACTACCTACCAAATTAACGACAAATTTCTTAGTGTAAGTTTCAAGTTCAACTCCCTTATAGTTCCAACCAGCCTCTTCCAGGTTTTCTCACCCCCAACCCAACATCACAGCCCACCATGCGGCTCAGCCACACTGTGTTTTCTTCCCATCTCCAGGATTTTGCTCATAGAGCTCCCTCCTCCAGTAAGTACTCACTCCCCACTCCCTGCCAAATTTTCAACACTAAGTATAAATACCAACTCTGATCATCCCCCACCTCCCCATTTTCCAAGACTTGCCCATATAGCCTCTCTCTGCCGGAATAATATCTAAAGTCAATTTTGCCACTTACGAGCCAAATTTCAGTTTCATATCACAGTTTTTGTATATTTATCTCAAAAACTCCTAATATATAAGGTGAATATTCATTACATACTGATGAAGTATTCATCAGACATGAAATTAAGTCATGGCCACAGTTATGAATCCAGGTGGCCAGCTATTATCTCATACTCCCTCCCTAAGGTATTAACTTTTTAAGCATTCAAATTACTTTTTGTTTGTCCTGTTTCCTTCCTTAAACTACAGTTTTCTATTTCTAGCATAAAATACAAACAATTTCTACCACTTTTCTGCATAAAAATTTTGGCCTTAGCCATACCACTATCAATCATAAATCCAGAGGTTTCCAGAGCATAAATTAAGTGCTTATATGTAATTACATTTTAACTTCATCATTACCTTACTATATAAGGAACAAAATAAAACTTTTAAAACTAAAAACAAATCCTATACTTCACAAGTTTAAAACCAGAGACCCTAATGTTTTAAATGAAGACACTATCCATTTAACATGCTTATATTTTTCCTCGGTTTTCATTAATAAATGTTGGAATGTCATCAAAGATATACAAGTTAATGACTATTTTTAAATGTAATATTTTTCTCTCAATTGAATTTAGTAAATGAAACAAAATTATATATTGTTTAGCAGTGGGGGTAAATTTTTATCAGCAAATGAGTAGTACAAAACTAAAGCAACAGTTGAAAGTAAAGAAAAAAAGTATTATTTTGCAGAAAAACATAAAGACATCAAAGTATGAAGAGAAGCAAAGTGTTGCTCCTAAATTAGTGGTGATCAATATAACATCTGCTATTACTCCAACATTCTAAGGACAGAAAAGGTCAGACACACCTAGAATTATAATATTGCAAAAGGTAATATTGAATATCAAATCTATAAGTGATATCTCCATAGTAAGAACTTTACATTCAAAAGTCTAAGTCCCTAGTATGTTGATGCTATGAAAACTTCATTAAGTTGAATAATTTGAGGTTATCTAACTGAAACCATGGCTTTTATCTCAGCATCATTTTTAAAGTATGATGTAAATAATAAACCAATATTTTACATAAGAGGCAGACATACTGACATATAAGCCTATGATATTTGTGATGTTTAAAAATAAAACTCACAAAAGTACACTGTACATACTGATTTGTGTATTATAAAACACTTAATTTTTTATTATCACCACTCTTCCCTGATATATCATAAGTGAATGAAAAATGAATATCAGGAGAAATAACTCTCATTTTTAAATAAATTATAAAAATATTTAAAATATTTACCTGGTGAAATTCTAGGTACATTAGCAACTTCAAAATCAAAATATTATAAGACACATAATAAGTAAAAGAAAGTTACATGTTTTCATTCCCAAATGACCTAAGCAATGCTGTAATGGATTTATTTATTAGAATAAGCACCAATACAATCTCTCTCTCTCAGACACACATCCCACCATTCTTTCATACATTGCATTACACAGAAATATTTACGTCTCAGCTGCTTATTCTGAAAGTTTGGTAAAAGGGCAAACTTTGTCACAAACTCCCCAAATTCTGACGCTTTGGTTTGTCATACGACGTGAGTTTCAAGGAAACTTCAGGGGCAATTGAAAAATAAAAGAATAAATATAGGTTATTTACTAAACTGTTTCATTCTATCGTGAAAAAAAAAAAATCAGCACATATTAAGATAAATACCTAATTACTTGTCTTGAAACCTACCAGAATATGCCCTTTGAAATAGTAAACTTTACATTTAAAAGTCTAAGTCAACGTTAGCCCTGTGTTATGATGCTATCAAAGTGACTATGACTATCGCCATAAACAGCCAGTGTTATGTCAACAGAAATGCCCTGTTTCCATGAGGAATTGTGTAAATAAAAAGAACAAGGAATTCATAGTAAGTTTCAGAGTTTATTTTTTTTTAATCTGGTTTTAAGAAAACACAACTGCTCCTCTTTCAAGTGAAATCATAGATCACCCCTCCTCATTTTTACTTTAAAATGGTAAATGGAAACGATGTTTTTCTCCCCCGACTATCCTGAAAACCATGAAGCTAGATTTGAGACTACAAAATACTTGAAACTAGATTAACAAGTTACGTTAAAAGATACTCTGTTTTGATTCTTCAAAGGAAATTACACTAGTAACTCTTGAAGCACATTAGTGATTAGTAAAGCGATTAGTTCAACTTAATCACTTTAAAATGAAGAAACTGAGGCTCAGAGCAGTTTTGTTGATGTCCAAGCAGACAGGGGAGTTCTAATCTACCTGACACAACTAGGTCCGGTGTCCATTCTAAGGGCTTTACATTTAGCTTTGTCAGAATTTACTTTACAATTTGGCACTAGACAATCCATTCACTGGAAATTATTAACAGATGACTTTCGTCACCACTCTCACGGAATGCCCACAGACTGAAATAAAGACAACACACACCTCACAGCCATTACTCATTTCTGTCAGTTTAAAAAATTAACCTGGGAAAGAATCATTTTTCCTATTTGAATAGACACTCCTTCCTCAGAATAATACTCAGTAACGCTAATACAAATAATGTAATATCTTCTTTCTTCATTAACCTCCAAAGGGCGTATAAAAGAGTAAAAGCCAGCAGTTCTCAGCTTCTGGATCTCAAAATTCCTTTTCATTCTTAAAAAGTATGAAGGATCCCAAAGAGCATTTGTTTATGTGAGTTATAGTTATTGCTACCACACTGGAAATTAAAACTAAAAAGAAATTATTTAAATTAAAAATTAGAACTAATATTAAATTAGTTTAAATTAAAAATTAAAAATGTTTTAAAATCATTTAAAAATAAGTCATTACATATTAACATAAACAACATGAAAACTGTTTATGAAACAATATTTCCCCAAACAAAAGTCCTTAGTGACAAGAGTGGCACTGTTTAACATTTTTGCAAGAGCACTGTCACACTTAATAGAAGACTGCTGGATTTTCATTGCTACCTGTGGTGCTATGTTTTTCTTCAAGTATATAAAGAAAATCTGATCTCATATAGATATGTTGTTGGGAAACGGAAAGAATATTTTAATGGTCATTTCAGATAATTGTAGATATGAATCTTTGATACTATACTGAAAATTCACACTGAATAGTTCCTTAAAGGTTAATTTCAATGTGGAATCTGAAACAGTATCAGTGAACTTTTCGTACACGATTATATCAAAATCCATTGGTCTGTGTTCCATTCTAAGTGGATATTTGACCAAAGCATGATTTCTGACTGTGTGAACTTCCTTGAAAAGGTCTCAGGAACCCTCTAACCACGATTTGAGATCTACCAGAAAATACTGTAGTTCAAGGTTCAACCTAATGATGAAGGATACTATTAAACCTAGAAGCAGTATACCCTGCCTTAATCCTTTATGATATTTAATTCATTAACCTATTCAACATTCCCCGAAATGAGTTATCATCATATATTTTAAGAAATAGGCAAAAAGGTTGGGCTTTTTGTTCAAAATAAGAGACTAAGGATGATACTTGGATGACTTTAAATATTATAACATGTAGACTGAACTCTAGAAAAACATCAGAATTTCCTCTGATCCTTGAGCTTTTACTCTGATAATCATCAAAACAAATAGGTTTGGATACTATTCACCAAGAAAAGCTGTAAAGAATCATTAATCTATAAGAGATGTCAAATCTCTTATAAAGCTTTAAGTTAAAGTTTTTAGGAAATTTAGCTGGCACAAAACCAGTACGTATATAAGCAGAATGAATCCTTGTTGACTGTATTAACAAATACATAAGGAATTTTGGAATACTCAAGAGGAGACACAAGACAACACTTCCTGTGCCCACAAATGCAGGATAGGCTCAAGGTCACTAATTCATACTAACATGTTTAAGGCTATGCATGGGTCACTGGACCATCAGGAGGGGCTTCATGAGTTGAGCAGGAAAAGTACATTTAAAATAGTAGAAACAGGGATATAGAACAGACATAAGAGACAACTAATCATTTTAGCTTACTGCATCTGTAACATTTCTACCAGAAACATCATTATTCAAAGAAATAGTTTTCAAAACTAACAAAGCATAAATAGAACTGTAATAACAAAGGTATAGTGCATAATCATTTTTTAAAAATGAGCTTAATCGTAAGAAATTAACAAATATTTAACAAATGCTTAAATCTTTTAAGTATTTCTTTATAAGATTCTGTGGAATTTCACATAATGAAGGAAAAAAAACTAGAAATATGAAAACTAAAAGTATAAAACCATTTCATAATAGCTAAAACATATACAATGCATACTAACATATCAGAAGGAATTCAAAGTATTTCTCATAAATTAACTCACTTAAATTGTCTTAACTACCTTTGAGATGGGTACTATTTAATTCCTTTATGCAGTTGAGAAGACTAAACAATTAAGTAGCAGAGTTGGGATTTCAACCAGTCATGCTGTTAACTACCAGGCTATACTACCTCATACCAGTTTACTAAAAACATCATTTACAAAAATATTCACATCACATGAAAAAATTTCCTTCTCTAAAAGTAAAGCAAAGCAGTAGCAGTAAAACACATGCTCAGTTTGGTTCTAATGGCAGCCATGCTATCTCATGACTTGTGTTAGGGCTTATAATTTAAAGAGACAGTATTAGAATATGATTGAATAGTTCATACTATGGGGAAACTATAAAAATATATCCTTTATGAAATGTTTGCTTCCACAAAAGCAAGAAAAGCAAGGTTTGAGGCAATGACAATGAAAAGAATGCATAAATTAAAATTTTTGCTTTTGGTTTGGGAAAAAAACAGAGTAGGAGAAAGCCACAGCAATACATGTAAACCCTGTATCCTGTTAATGGGATGGACATATTCCCCACAAGATAATTTTTAATGAAATAAAGGAAAATATCCACATAGTTCTGGATGCCAAAGGAACGAACTATACCAAGGAAATCTATTCTTTATATAGTCCATAAAGGAATAATTTATCACAACCATGTAATAAAAACAGTACTGAAGCAAAGTCCAATCCAAGTATTCACTGTATAACTTAGAACCACCCTTTATAGTCATATCTAAAACCTCTTCCTTGTTTTTTCTAAATATATACAACATGCTATCTGCAACAAGGAAAGCCAAGAGATATTTTACAGTAAATAAAATATGTCTTCTTGCAGATCTCAAAAGTTATAAATATACCAATTCAAAACTGCAGTGACATATTTCACTTCCAATATAAGTAAGAAAGCAAGATTGTCCACTTAGTAATTTTAGATATGCTGAGTCTTTAAAAGCCCTCAACAGTTAAGGAAATGATTTATTTGTATTGAAAAACCACAACTTTCATATAATTAACCTACCCAGAAAAGGGCAGAAGGGAGGGAAGCTTGTGGGTAACAGATACAGGATTCAATTTTATTTTTCACAACCGATGAAGTGATGATTAATAAAGAAAGCCATAATAAAAAAAGGACTAAGACCACAAATAAACTAACTTCAAGCAATTTTAGTAAACCAGCAAACAGCTAAAGGAAAAAAAAATCTAGTATTCTTCTGCTAAATTACTATATTTACATAGTAACTGCCAGTAAAATATAAATTTTCCAAACACCTAAAACAGGCAATGGGGAGTGGGGGACACCTACATATGCCCCTTCAAAATCAAGGTAGATATTTTCTAAGACATTTTAAGAACTTTTTTCCCTCTACTTCAAAAAATTAACATTATAGCAACATGCAAAGGGGAGCACCATATGACCATCCTTAAAACAGTAATCTGAAATGTGTTTAAATTTATCGACTGTAAAGATAATGCTAACCTTCAACATGTATAAAGCCATGACTTCCAAAAAAATGGAGAAAACCAACTTACCTTGATACATTTTCTGGAATGTATTCTAAGACCGGATACCCATCACTTCTTCTAGACGACAGGTCACCGTGTGATTTCCATGACTCCACTAAAGTATTGACAGGAGGAAAGGAACTCAGGTGTTGGAAAGATTGGTCTCTAGCCGATCGCGATAAAGATATTGTACCCTGAGCACCAATCCTGTAGTGGAAGGACTGTCCACCTGAATTCACCCCAACAATGGCAGAGGAAGGGATGCTGGCCTCCGGGTAATAGCTCCCATCATCTGGTTCTTGTTTAATACCCACTGGGAATCCGCTGCCTTCACAGTTACCATCAAAGCCGGGCACAGGTGGTCCTAAAATTCCTGATAGGGAATAATAGTCTTTATCATCCATAAAGGAAAAATACGAGCCATCCATAAATGGAAATGGGTTTACTGTTGGATTCCCTTTAAAAGAGGTGCCCGAACATGAATGCTTGGTTGATTCTTGCTTTATTGGTACTGAGAATGGAGAATCCGAATTTATTTTGCTATTTCCTCCTAGACATGAGCTGCTAAAAGCTCCATCTGGTTCTGGTTTTATGTACTGGACAATATTAAGCTGGCCAGTCACACCATTTGAGATGGCACTCTCTACTTCCTCAGTCTTAGGAAAAGGGACCTCTTGAGCACCTTTCTCCTGTGTGTCTGGACTGGGAACCACATCCCGTGATGTACTGGATCCAGCAGAGGTGCCAGAAGCAGTGTAGCTGAAGGCATTGTTTACAGGGCTACAGATAGATCCCACAGTACTGGCTGCCGGACTGGAAAGCGTGGATCTGTTATTAGTGTTGGAAGGGCTGGAAACAGAGCACCTTGAGTTGTTGATATTTGCAGGGCTAGATACAGAGGATCTCAGAGTGACGTTATTGGGACTGGAGACTGGAGATTTTACACTGCAGTGACTTGGAGGGCTGGAAATTGAGGATTTCATGCTACTTAACGGACTTGAGAGAGGAGAGCCCACGTTGCTAGCATGTGCAGGGCTGTGCGACCTGGAGCCTCGATTTTCAACATTAGGAGAGCATGTCAGAGGAGTTCCCTGGGTGATTGGGCTGTGCACTGGAAAATTGCCAAAGCTGGCTGTGGTGGAGGACACAGAGTTGATTCCAGCAGGGCTGCAAACCGAAGATGTCATGTTCAGAGGGCTGCAAACAGACGGGCTTTTCTCATGACACATGATAGGGCTTTTAACAATGGCACGCATGACGCCACCATTCATGGAGCTCCCAGAGTCAGACATAAATGATCTCAAGGGCCTGTTCACACAACTTAGAGTGGAAGGACGATGGCCATTTCCTTTGTAAAATTTCACCAGCTGTTCAACATTCTGATAAATCTTAGCTGGACTCATGCTTCCTTGCTGGTTCTGCTGTTCATAGGAATAGTCAGCATCTCTTACAGAATCCATATATAAACCCATGGACTCAGCTACAGTTGCTGAAAGTTCCTTAGATTCCAGCTCAGTTTTAATATCAGCTGTTAAAATCCCAGGCCGATTACTGTCTTGCTGAAGGCAAGGGAGTAGTTCGTGTTTTTCTTTGCTGCTTCCTTGAGTACTGTTGTTTGGAATAGCACCGGAAACACAGCTTACGTTGACAATCTCCATGTAGTTATTCTCATCGGTCCTCTCTGTAGGTCCCAGGGAAGAATGCTCCACAGCCTGAGAAACTTGACCCCACCGTCTTTCCATATCTAGACCTTCAGGGAGACTGTGGTAGCCTTTGGTCTCCATCACTAACAAATAAATTTACATTAAAAAATCAGAGTCAGTTATAGCAATATTACTCTAGAAGACATTCTAAAATTGCATTTACTGAGCCACGAAACACCTTCTACTTATTATAAGCAACATTTCTAGCTAATTTAAAACTGTTACCTTTTTGGATGCTGACATAACAGAGTACTGACTACAGCTTGTCCAGATTATAGAACAAGAGAAGCGATCATATAAAACTCTTTTGGATCTAAATAAAAGTAACATGTTTGCTATAATACAGTCTTTAGAGTCTGCAAAAAATATTTACAAATGTTAACTTATTAGACATTCAAAGTAATCCTGGCAATTAAGGCAGGCAAAAAAAGGAAACTGAGGACTTAGTGAAGTGGGTGGCTTGCCCAAAGTCAAAGACATAGTGACAAAGTTAGGTTTAAATCTCAATCTTCTGACTCCAATGCCTTTGGAGTCTATGGATCATATAGAAGTTGCCTTCCATATTTAATACATGGCCATGTTAAAAACAATATGGAAATGTAATTAAAGTTACTCTTTCCAAACACAAACATACCAAATGAGTTATCATAGAAAAATAATTTGTGATTTTTTTTAGAAGTAAGACTTTCTTAAGATAGATTAGTGATGAAGATAATTTAATGTCAGTTCTGAAAAGTCAGGATCTATATATTCTGATTAAGATGGTCCATAGCTCAGAGGGGTTGTATGACAACTCAGGAATGTCTGGTGTCTTCTCTGTATTTCAGTACTGGCAAGGACTTTGACATGCACCCTGACCTGTGCATGGTACCTCTGCTAGAACGACTACCAACAATCAAAAATGTTTACTCTCAATGGTAAATGGAGAAGTCTGAGAGGAGCCCTGAAAATTTAAGCATTCGTTCATTCATTCAACCATATTTACCAAGTGCTTGCTACATCCTTGACCTTAGACCAGTCAGTGAATAGGTAGTGATAAACAAAAGAGACACAATCCCCATCCTCAAGCAACCCATAAGGTTGTTTCAGATATACAACCATATCCATGCACTCTATAGATCAATTTACTTCACAGACAAAATCATCATAATAGGCTATATTGACATAATTCTTACTCATATAATTTAATGCAGTATATTAACTCATTTAACCTTACACACAACCCTGAATGACTGACAAAAGTATTACCCAAATAATACAAGTGTGAAAACTGAGGCACTAGGCACACAACTAAGTGTTGGAGCTGCAATTTGATCGCAAGTCTCTCTCTACATCAGTTTCTCAATCTTGGCACTATTGACATTTTGGGCCTGATGATTCTTAGTTGTGGAGGTCTGCCCAATGCATTGTTAAGGTGTTTAGCAGTATCCCTAACCCTACCCACTAGATGCCAGTAGCATTTCGCCTCCCCAGTTGTGACAACTGAAAATGTCTCCAGACATTACCAAATGCCCATAGGGGGCAAAATCACCCTTGACTGACAACCACCACTCTAAAGAAACACATCTTAAAGGAAATTAACTCACTCACAGTAAAATTTTATTTTTACATTTTACTATTTTAAAACTCCTAAAATCTGTATTATGCAGTTTTCAAACATTTCGAAGTCTGTAAACAATCTATGGCTCAATAAAAGTCCTGATCTAAAAGATGCTGTTTCTGCAATTCTATACACAAGCTTTATTTTAGGCCTCTCATCCTTTCCCCTCTTTGCCACTATCTTGACCCTGCCTACCTTCCCTTCGTTTAAAAACAAACAAACAAACAAAAAACAGGAAGTCCCTTTGTTACAGAACATGTATTAATTAACATTGAAAAATAATGCTACTAAATAAATTTGCATTAGATAAATCTTAGTTGGACTCATAAGTAAATTTGCATTAGATAGCACAAAGCCCTATGAAGAAATTTAATGTCCAAATTGTCCAAGTATTATAATTACCTCTTACTTTTCTGCGTTTTACACTAGAGTTTAAGTTCTGAAAGGGCAGAAATGATCAATTTCATTACAGTATCCCAAGTAGATAGATCACAAAAAATTTTCAACTATTATAATATCAATACTCAATTTCCAAACATTAAAATCTACCAATTATGTAGTATGTTTTCACTTAAAGAACATCCTATAAATTCCTAATCAAAAATCAATCACAAAACAGTAGGAAATAAATACAATTACAAAGGTTGAGGTAGTTATCTATTAATAGTAATTCCAGCCAAAAGATTTGGTGTGGATGAAAGCCAAGTAAAAGTTGACAGAAAACTGAACTAAAAAACAGTGAATTGGGATCCAAATAGCTAAGACCGGCCTTTTATGCTTTACTGAAAAACCATTTAGTCATACCTATGTATTGAAAAATAGCAGTAAATATTACCTGCTGCTTCTATGTCTACCTAAGAATATTCTGTCTTCCCCATACTAAAGATGAATGACTGTATAGTTAAGGTATAAATGGTTCAGATCCAAATTCGTTAAACAACACGATAAATATGTCTATTTGTATTCAAAACTGAGCACTTTCTGCACATCTCACCCCCCACCCACCCCCAAATTCACATTCACTCTCTTGGCAAAATGCACCACAATCTAACCAGATGCCTGGAAGTTACTCTTGTCTCAACAACCTTACCCGAAGGCCTTCACTGGCACACTCTGCCTCACTCACACAGCCTCATTCTCTTCCTGGTCATAGACAAGTGGGCTCTCTGTCCTGTGTCTGAAGGGGGACCCTCACCCAGACCCCTCTCCAAAACCCATTTTCCAAACTGTCTTTGGGAAGGATGGTCACTCTTGGCTTTTTTGGTTTTCCTATATAAATTTGCATACCAAAACCTCTGGGAGATTCTGTTTACTTTTTAATCCAGCATTCTTCAAATAGTTTGACCACTGCACCTTTTTCTCAAAGAACATCTACTAAGATTCTGCACTTTTCGGCACTCTGCCCTAAAGCAAGAACCAAATCCCACGTTTGTGAGGCTACAGAAGACTTGAAGAGAATCTATATGGGAGATGATGGGCAGCAAAGACAGTCTTAAAGCCCTGGACAAGGTAGCACCTTATCAGCTAACATCATACAGCTGATCACAACTCTCCTAGTCCTGTTTGGCTAACCTTGAACTCCCTTAATAACATAGAATAGGCTGTATTTCACCACATGATTGACAGGACTCTCATTAAGGAATTTGCAAAAGGTTTTGCTGAAATCTAAATTACTTTGTTTAAGGTATTCTCGTCTACCAACCTAAGGCACCTCTCAACAAAGGAAACAATACAGATCGGCAATAGTCAAACACAAAAGAAGACAAGACATCTAGCATCTGCACAGCTTCCACGCAAACATTTTTTTAAGATCAGATATTTTTAAAAATAGCATTATTGAAATATTTTACGTTGAGTCTCCCTAGTATTTTAATTAGTCTTTTCTGTAAACAAATGGGTCCGGTTAGGAATTTATGTCCTATATCCATCCAGGAAACCGAGGCTGTCTTTTTGGAACTGGCACAATGACCATGGCTTGAGCAGAATTTCAGTCAACCCGTACTTACTAGTAGGTACTGAAAATACGAGTCGATGAATATGATCCTCATAGAACTTAATATCTAGAGGATAAAGAAAAAGTTTTTGTTACTAAAGTATAAAATGAAGCAGATAGAGGTATACAAATCTAACAAAAATCAGGCTTGCCTGCCTCACAGTGGAAACCATACCAAAGATTCTCTTAGGAAAAATGCAAAAAAATTATGAACTTTTAATTTTCATGCAAATGGGCCTCACCCCGAATCATAAAAAAAAAAAAATTCACATAAGGAAAAGCACTGGTGGAGGTGCTACTTTAAGCCATACATATGCTCTCAAACACAAAAGAAATGCTATTTTCACAAAGGAAAACCTTAAAGTTTTATGTTTTACAGTCTGCGTTAAATTGCCCTTTTCCACAAGGAAGTACTTTTTTCATGAATATTAACAAAGATCCGTGCGAATTTGTATTTTATCTGGAAATACTTTCACTTTTAGTATCCCCCAAAACCCAATCTCATCATGATGGAAATGATACAAAAGGCATCATTTTTAATATTTATTTCACTACAATATGGCACCTTAAAGACTAACGCTTAAGAATCTCACAATCATCTCTAGGCTGCATAGTTGTGAAAGTTCACTATACGTAACTATTTTTTGTCATTCCCCACTACAGAACTATTATGTTCGTCTCTTTTATAGATGAGGTAAATGATAGATATCTGCCCAAGGTCACCTAAGAGAGCGGGAGAACCAGTTAGAACTGAGCACACCTGATTTCTATTCACTCACCTAATTTACCGAGCCACCTGATCTTTCCAAAAATCGCCAAACAAAACTATGCCTCCCTTAAAGGAAAAAGCTCCACTTTAAATTATTTTTTAAAACTTCTCTCAAGCTTTTCCACGATAGCTGCCACGATGTCAAACATAAAATTAAAACTTCACAGCAGGACTTCACAGATAGAGAATGCTGTTATCATTACTATGTAAATATCATCAATAACAGCACCTAGAGACATGGCAATACAAAATGTTAAGAAGCAACTTGGTACCTTTAAAATTCGGCTGTTTCAAAAGCTTGTCTGCTATCAAAAGTTTTCATAACTCCTATGTCATAATAAATAATTAAAACTGATGGTGCCATAAACCATTATTATTTAAACCTGGTCTTTTTAAATTGAGTAGGCAAAGCCACGCACCTAAAATTCAGTAGCAGAGTAAGGATGCCACCAAAAGAAGCTTCGTCCCTTCTCCCTTGCCCTTAAAATTCCAACTGATGCCATAGGAAGCGTAGCCTGTCTCAAGAGTTTCGCGAATGCTAGGGAACGGGAAATGCACGAATTTCCAGAGCCCCTTTTATACAGGATCTATTAGGATCTATATCTCCTTCAACTGCCCTTATCCGCTACACCTCCGGCTGAGAATTGGGAGCTTCCGCAATTGATAAAGGAAAGAAATAGTATTCAAACGTCCTTTAAAAATTGTACAGGGAAAATGATTCGAAATTCATCTTCGGGGAAAGGGAAGAGTGGTAGACCTCCCACTGCCAAAGGCAGTTAAAAGCTGCTAGTTAGAGGGCATTTATCCAAAGTGGCCAAACTTTCCCAAAATAGTCCTCTGGCGGCCAAAGGGGGAGAAAAGTGGAAAACCAAAACAAAACAACAAGCACACAGCACCATACTGACTGTGCCTCCGGATTACGCAGCCACTTCTCCCTGCAAAGTGCACGCTCCCGCGCCGCGGCCGCACGCCGAGCAGGGCAAGCTTTGCCCTGCCGCGCGCCCCTACACACCTGCCTCGGCCGGGGTCCGTCTGTCGCCGTCTACCTGTTGCAGCGCTTGCCACCGCCACGAAACCCCTGCTGCGGAGCCCCCCTAAATCCAACCACATCCAGGCCAGCGAGTGCCGCTCTCCCTGCAGAGGGAGAGCCCGAGGCAGCAACGCTCTTGCACCCAGGTGACTGACTGCACGGGCTTCCTCTGAGCAGCCTGAAGTTGGCTCCAGTCTCCCGGGCCCAATGACACCCCGGGCGCGGAGGGGCTGAGAGGAGGGGGCAGGGGCAGGGCCAGGGCGGGCAAAAAAGGGAGGGAGAGAGGGCGGGCGAAAGCCCGGAGGGGGAGTGGGCCAGTTGGAGGGCTGGCCCTTTTAAAAGCGGGTCACATGTCCAGATAAAGTTCAGGTTGCTATCCCGCCCCCCTGAACCCTTCCTATTGGCCCGAAGAGAAACAAGGCTCCACGCTGCACGGGTCAGGCGGGCTTCTTATTGGACAATCCAAGCTGTCAGTCACCAGGCGGGCGACATGACTGATACAAAGTTGCTGCGACACAGCCTGGACTCGGCAGCTTCCTTAAAGCCGCAGCCGCGACAGGAGCTTGGGGTGCCGGGCGGTGGCTACATCAGGCGGCCTCCGCACGCTGCCCCCACCCCCATCGCTCGGCCGCCCAAACTTGCTTACGTCCACCCTGCTCACCTTCTGGCCGACTCCAGGATATCTGGAGAAATGTGAAAAGTGTGGGGACGCGGAAGAAGTCGGTTTTTCCGCGAGCAAAGTGTCGTCCCCTCACGCTCTCCACCTGCAGCGCCAGGTGAGCTGCAGCCCAGACCCTGGCGCCGCCCAGCAGCGTCCGCGCGCGGGGAGGACTCTGGGTGGGATCACCCGACCCCCGAGGTTCCTCTCTCAGCCCCTTTCCACTGTCTCCAGAGTTACCTCTCAGCAGAGCAGCAGCAGCCTTCGCTGCCAGCGAGCAAGACGATCACGTTCCCACTCGATTTAAATGTACTTGTTTTAACCGTGCTGGAAGAACCCTTCCTCCCATCCCTTAGACCCCTAACCAAACAAACAAACAAAAAAGAAAAAACAAAAGAAAGAAAAAGAAAAATGAAAAAAGTGCCAGAGTAAAGAGCTGCTCCTCTACTTCCTTAAAATTTTGTCACTATACTTACTACTTCAGTATTGGATTTTTCCACTAGTTCAATTTGAAAGCAAGCTTACCATCGAGGATATTCACGTTATAATGGGTGGAGGGGGTGGGTCACATAAGTGGGAGAAACAGGCAGGAGGGGGGAAGGAACCAAACTGTTTTCGAAGGATCGGTTGTCTGCGTGAAGAAATTTCGGTTTCCCTCCAACCGCCCCCTCCTCGATTCTCCTCCCGCCCACCCAAATGCTGCATTTACTAAGCAAAAGGATGGGGTTCTTAACTTTGATTTCTAAGGACTTTTAGGCTCCGCGTATAAGGCCCCGTTTTAGGCTCCCCGCTGGCCCGGAGTCAGCATCAGTGACGTATACACCTAAATCTGGTCCCCCGGCCCTCGGCGACCCACAGCCCGGCGGCGGCAGCTGTGCGGCCTCCCGCCTTACCCTCGCTTAGCGCCCGCCAAAGCCCGAGGCTGGGGGCGGGGGGGCACCCTGTGCCCAAAGGCCCCTCCTCTCCTTGCAGTTAGTTAAGCTTCGGGATTCCCGACCCCTAACCCAGGGAGACTTGAACTCTCAGCCGCTCCAGTCGGGAACTCCCTGGAGAAAGGGGCGACAGCGGCAGCGCCACGAGCTGCTCCTGACCCCCGACTCTAATGCTCCTCGGTCCCCAGCGCAGAGCTGCCCCCGGTGTCCCCACAGCCAGGAGTCCCCGGCGAGCATCCCAACTTTCCCAAGGGACCCACCGTCACGCGCACTCTCCCGTCCCTGCGAGCCGGGCATCGATCGCACCCCGGCAAAGCGCTGGCGGCGGGCGGGAGCAAGGGGAGTCCCGGACCTAGAGCCTGGGCACTCGAGGCGGCGGCGGTTCCGCAAGCGTTGCCGAATTATTCATTATTAAAGGAACGGACGTGTCTCTTTTACTAAGTTTTTACCTCCTTTGAGGAGGACCGGTCTTGCCCTGGATCTCAGCTTCTTGCAAAATCTAGGTTAGAACCGTGCAGGGGCAGCCGCCGCGATCGCTCGCCCGCCACCCAGCACCCTTGCCCCAGGGCCGCCAGCGGGCAACTCGTCTCCTACCCGCATCCCACCTCCGCTCGCCAACCCGCGCCCGCTGCCCTCGGCGCGCAACCTGCCTTGCCCGGGGCCGCCCCTGCGCTCTCCGGGCCCCCTCTCGCCGCTGTCAGCGCAAAGTGACTGTCGCTGCACTCACCTTTTCTAGGACATGGTGGGGAGGCTGGGGCGGGGGAAGGGGGACGGCGAGACTCCCGCCGCCGCTGCTGCCGCCGCACCAGCAAGTCCAATATTGGCTGATCGGCGGTGAGGACGGAGAGGATGATAATCCCGGCAGTCGCCCTGCTGACGGTGGGTAGAGCAATAGTGCTGTTACCCTACAAGAGGCGGCGAGGCAGCGGCGCCAAATCGCGCAGAGGGGGACGCGGGCACCCGCCCGCCCCCAGCGGCGGCGGCCGGGCCTCAGGCGGGCTCCTCTCCCGGGGCTGCGCGTCCGCCCGGCGTTGACGGCGGCGGCGTCCCTGGGAGCCGGGAAGTCCGGCGGGAGGATCCCGCGCCCGCCGCTCCGCAGCGCCGCTCTCCGCGCCCCCTCCCCCGGCCCGGAGTGGCCGGTGACAGGTCGGGCGGCCGAGCGCGTGTAGGAGGGGGCGGTCGCAGGGGGAGCCTGCGCCCCCCTCCCTGGGTCACACCCTCAGGAGCGGGAGGAGGTGGCACCGCGTACGGCCACCAGCCGGTGGGAAACGGGCAGGGGCGCCGGCGGCCGCCCTCCCACTACGGTCACTGACAACCCGGAGGCCGAAGGAAAACTGAGCCCAAATGCACGCACCTCCTTCAGCCCTGCCCGCAGCCCTTCAAAGTCTGGCCCTGACCTCGCGCCCGGCCTCAGGTGCAGTTCCCACCTGCGGGGGGAGGCGAAGGCTGGGGACCACGCGCGGGGGGCCGGAGGGAAAAGTTTTCTTTTCCTGCTCCCGGGCTGCCCACCCCGCGAGGCTGCTCCTCTCCCCGCCCCTCTCGGGCTCGCCGCGCCTCTGCCCCACCCCCGCCGTGGGGGGGCGCCGAGGAGGGAGCGGGCGTCTGCGCGCGGAGGCGTGCGGGGAGCTGGCTGGGGCGCGGCGGTCGCGACCGGTCCCCTCGCTCTGACGGCGGCTCAGACGCCCGCGGAGGCGGCTCGGCGGGGCAAACCAAGGAAGGGGCCGAGCGCCGGGACCCCTCCCCCTCCGCTCGCGGCGCGCCGCGCGCCCCCGCGTCGCCTGGCGCGCCCCCGCGCCCTCGCGCCCGCCTGGGCAGACACCTACGCAGACGCGAAAGTGAAAGGGGGGCGACCGGGCCCGGCAGGCGGGCGGCCGGCGGCGCGCGGGCACGCGGCCGGGGACCGGAGGATGGATGAGTGAACCCGGATCCCGGGATTCTCCCGCGCCCGCTGCTCCTCTGCGGAGCCTCCCCGGAGTCCCACGCCCCCACCCCGGCCACGCAGATCACCGCGTCAGGAGATATGTATGCGTGTGCATGTGTGTGCGCGCGTGTTCACGCGCGTGTGCGAGGTACGCTTCTGCCCCAGACTCTTCCCCCGCACTGTTACACACACCCTTAGATGGAAGATTGGGGGCTTGGGAGGGGGAAGAAGTATGAGTGTCATTACCACTTATGGGCTCCCCTGCTGTGGTCCCTTTTGACTCAGTTAAACCCCGCGAACTGACCACACACACACCCCTTTTCTGGCTTAACATTCCTTTTTCTGCGGGTTCTATTGCCCCCCTCCACCCCTGCCCTTCTTTGGGTTCTTTCCCGTTTTATTCCTAAATAGCTGTGAAAGTTGCTAATCCGTTCCCACATAGACCCGTGTTAAACACCGAGCTGCCCTGTTAAAACAATCACTGCCTTTCTCCTTCCACATTCCCACTGTCCTAACAGCGAGCTTCCCATTGCCTCCATCACCTACACAGTTTTGGCACGACTTGGTTCTTAGATGGCTCAAGGTAACATTTTCACCTCTAGTAAAGCAATCTTTTGGCTTTTATTTGTAGGAAAGGCTTCTAGGTTCATATTTACGGCATTCTTAAGGTATATCTTAAGATGGTGATCAAGAAAATATTTACATATCAGATAGTTTGAAAAATATTCAGTGAGTTTTAAAAAGAACCATTTAGAAGTGTACTGATGTCTGCAAACTAATTTGGAAATGCGTGCATCAAAAATAAAACGCAGTGACATTGGTGGATTGATAAAATGGACAGAAGGATGGATAGATGTGTGATAAAGCATGTTGATAGTACAATATTAATAGTAGAATGTACGTGCCAAGTATACAGGTGTTCACTGTAAAGTTCTTTCAACTTTTTTGTGTGTTTGAAATTTTTCATAACACAATGCTGGATAAAAAGAACTCCTCACTTAAGGTAACCTATATAATGTTAATTGCTTCCAAAACTTATAAATTGGGCATTGATTATTCTTTCCCCCTTTACAAAATGATTTTCTGTAACAATTCTTAAGCTAGGTACTCCCAGCACTATTTTAATCGATGATTTCAATTAAGGACAACTTGATCAAACTAGGGTGTACAGTGGGGTTATTATAACTGCAACATTTTAGAAATTTATAAGATTTTTTCCTGTGTTTTTTTTTTTTTTTGTCCATTTTACCTGCACACACACACGCACACACACACACGCACAAACTGTTCTCAAATTTTCATCTTCACTGCTTTTAAAACAGCTTGGTATTATAAAGCTAAGATTGAATTTTTAAGCAGATATGGATATTCTTTTGAAACTTTTTCACAAAATAGCCTGTGGGGAGTCCATTTGCCCTTATTTACAGTATCAGCTTATCTTATCCCTTGGGAGAGATGTTAGGGGATCTTGCATTTATTAATAGGCAAAGCTTTATTTGTTTTTTGATATCTGAGTCTTTAAACATTTCCCAAACATTTGAATGATTAAGTTTCCCCCAGGTAAACAACTTTTATATTTTCCTCTGCTGACTATAAGACAAAAGGTGGTCCTGTGACACCCTGAAAAGCGAACAACTTTGGGATAAGATCCGAGTCTCCCTCATCTGAAGAGAAGGTGACACTGGTTTTGCAAGTGATGCCTCAGAGAGATCTCTTCAAAGACGATGGGTTTTTAGATAGTTAGGAATACTCTTCATTCCAATGCCCATTCATAGAGAGCCCGATCAACTCAGACATATGTGTGCCTAGCAATGTCAATATTTACTTGTTTTCTGAGGTGCCTCTTAACAAAGTTTGTTGCTTTCGTCTTTTTACGTAAGTGTATTTTTTCCTTGCAAAAGGATAGAAATTTTTTCAAGAAAAATAAAAAGAAAGGAGAATTATCGCACGGAAAAGAACGTTGACTTTGTCTCCTATGTAGCTGCCAAATAGCTGAAAGCTTGAAGCAGCATCAGACATCTCCTTTTTGACAATTGCTCTCCCTCTATTCACAGTCGCTGAACCTCGGGACACCTCCCTCCCCCATCTCATTAATGTCAAACTCCCTGAGGTTTGCCACTAAAGTGCACGACTCAGCGTTTGCAATTTACATGTGTGACATCACATCCTCTATTATGTAACTTCAGATACAAAGCCTAATATCATCTAAGTTTGTGTTGGAAAAAATCCTCCCTAGCTCTCTATTTCAGCTTTAGCAGAGCCACCCCTTAGTTCTCTGCTCCGAATCCATTCCTTCAACAGCTGACACTGAGGGGCGGGGGAAAACCATGGAGTTAAGCTGTAAAATCATAAGCCAAAAAAAAATTGAGCATGTATATATTGAAATGTATTATGTACCTCTCCATTATCTATTTACTGACAAGAAAATAAAGACCAATAGGTATCATATAATTTAATCATACTCAATAATTTTTAAAAGTTAAAGGCTAAGCATTTGGTCCTAGTTAACTTCATTAATAAGCCTAGCCATGCTGGCATTTTTCTTTCTTTCTAAAAAGCTGGGATTTTTTTTTTTTTTTTTTTTTTTTCAGTCTCTTACCAGCTGTTGGAAAGAGTTGAGAAAGACAGGGAGAGTCAGAAACAGAAAGGAGGGGGGTGTTAGAGAGAGAAGATGAATAGAGGAATAATATAAGATAAAACTTCTTTGTTTATTGCAAAACACACATGTTACAGTTTATAAACACTGCAAGCAAATACGAAATTGTGGACCAGAAGATAAATACAAAACGTATCAGGGTTTTTGTTAATATCCAAAATAGCCCAAACTCAATTTTCTAGACTACTTGGAATATTTTTATTAGCTTTGGTTATTCATTAAGTTCTGTATTTGTTTACCTTACTATTTATTCATCTGTCTACCTTAATTCCATTTGTAGTCATTTTAAATAGAAAATATGCAAATTTAATACATTTTTATGGCCAGATTTTGAGATGACAGAGCACCAAACAGCACATGCATCACAATTAGTATGCCATATTATTAGAAGCAAATCAGATTTCACTGTGCCTACACTGATGTTCTAAATTTAGAAATAATGTACAGTAGTTGAAAAAGGGGAGGAACTTAGAGCAGTATATTTTAATAAAAATAAAGACATTTTCAGTTTCTCTTTTTTTCATATATTCTTGGTTTAGTACAAGAAATTCATCACCTTTAAATAACTGTGCTAATCTTACATAAATAATTGCATGATTTGTGTGCTCATTAAAATTATGCCTTGAAGCTGTTTCTGTAATATTATATACAGTAACCACCACAAAAAAAGTGAGACAATCCAGTGGGTCAGGTGTGGGAAACGTAAGTCTCTGTTGAACTTGATGAAACACTCATTTAGAATTTCTCATTAGGACTTCACAGGAGCAGTTAGCTTTTCAGTAGTTGGCACTATATTTTTAGCAGCATTTTAACAGCTGTCAGTAACAACTAAGACAACATCTTTGTCAACACTATTTTTTAAACTCTAGCAAAGATGACTGCAAAAAAATGCTTCAGGATTTAATCTTTAGCCACAAAAAACTTACTGTGATATAAAATGTTATTAATGCCTCAGGGGCAGGCAATAAGGTATCCACATAAAACGAGGCCACTTGAATTTTTATATTTTAATTTTTTCAACCCGGGCAACATAGGAAGACCCTGTCTCTAAAAAATAGTTTAAAAAATTAGTTGAGTATGGTGAAATGCACCTATAGTCCCAGCTACTTGGGCAGTTGAGGCAGGAGGATAGCTTGAGCCTAGGAGGTTGAGGCAGCAGTAAGCCATAATCGCACCACTGTACTCCAGCCTGGGGAACAGAGCAAGACCTTGTCTCGAAAACAAAACAAAACAAAATTAACTTTCTGATGCCTAAGTATACATAATAAAGGTAATTTTAAAAGATAATTCTTAAAAATGTGTGTTCAGTGTCAGAAACAGGCACTGTAATTCTAGATGAAGAATAGCCATGTAGATAGCCAAAGTGAATAAAACCTTCTCCCTAACATTATAGTTAATAGAGGGAGGTTATCACATGTCAGATATATGACACTGGAAGCAGCAAACAAAAAATGTAAGAAGCTTCATGACAGATGTCATCTTTATTCCTAACGATAGAGATAAATTTGCTATGGGTAATGCATTACAAAGCAAACTCAAACTAAATCTCTGCAAGTGTCAAATTTCCCTTTCACCTATAGTCTCCCCAGATCGAATGATTTTTGTTCCAAGAGAAGTCGGGGTAATGGTATAAAATTAGAGAAGCCTACTGAATCCTCTTATTCGTAGGTCATCTGCTCATTTCGAAGACCTAATCCAACTTTTGAGTTTGTCCCAAGTAAGGCAGCTGAGTATTTCCCACTTCATCTAACTGGCCCAGTGGAGAGTTTATGCATTCTTATATCAAATGATATTTTTGTTATATTGCATTTGTGTTCTCTAATCCTTTTGGGGTTACTAATCTATTAGCTCTTTCAATATGAAGCATTTTTTAATTGCTTCTTGGGATTTTTTTTTTTCAAAAGACATGTACAATTTTAGTAAAAGCCGAGGTTGGCTATCCTTTCCTCTAACCAGGTGCAGATCTTTCAATGCCGATGGTTTTTCACAGAGTACTATATAGTTTTATTAATATGTACATTTTGACATTGAATATCCATGTTTAAGATGTTTAAATATTTAAAATGAACACTTTCTATATGGAAGGTATATGACATGTCAATTCTTAATATTTAAACTATAATCTATTTTGAAGTACTTAGTGCTAGTTATAACTAGACCTTATATTTTATCAAAGCAAGTAGACATGTTTAGAAATAAACCTAGTTTACTACTTTAAAAAATCTCTTGCTGGGCATGGTGGCTCACACCTGTAATCCCAGCACTTTGGGAGGCTGAGGCAGGTAGATCACCTGAGGTCAGGAGTTTGAGACAAGCCTGACCAACATGGAGAAACCCCATGTCTACTAAAACTACAAAATTAGCCAGGTGTGGTGGCGCATGCCTGTAATCCCAACTACTCGGAAGGCTGAGGCAGGAGAATCGGTTAAACCCAGGAGGCGGAGGTTGTGGTGAGCCAAGATCGCACCACTGCACTCCAGCCTGGGCAGCTAGAGTGAAACTCTGACTCAAAAAAAAAAAAAAAAGTCTTTAATGGTGTTTACCATGAATGTGGTAGAACCACATCTTGTAAGCAAAGGCTGGATAGACTTAACAATGCTAATATATGATGATAGTGTGATAGTGTTGATTGCTTCCTTGTGTAAAGGACCAAATAAGTACCTAATGTTTTGGGATTTTAGTAGGACCATGTGTGCATGAAACATTTCCCTTTTTGTTTTTAATACAAGACACATAATTTTACAATAATTACATATCTTAAGAAAAAATTCTAAGAAAATTATTTTTGTAACTGATCATTTCAACATGATCAGTTGTATACTATTACCTTTTCATTTATAAATTATGTTGTTTTATTTTGAATTTAAGTACCACTGAACTGATGTTTTGTCTGAAATATAATTAACAGTTTTCTAATTACCGTTATTTGTAAACAAAATTATTGTTATAATTCAGTAACAACTGCCAAAGAACAAAATGCAATATCATATATATGTATCTTTTTATCTACTATGTTATTTCCATGACATCACAAGCCCAGTGCTAGAAGACAGGTAATGGTACCTTAACAAACAAACAAACAATGGACCCAAGAATTAATCAAGATAATCTCAGCATGTACACTCATGGAGAAACTCAAGCAAACACTAACTTTTGCAGAGAATTCAAAAAGCCCAAGGTGCAAGAAAGAGTCCCAAGTCTAGGTCTTCTTAATAAAAAGTCTAAGCAGAAATTTTTAGCCTAGAGTTGTGTTTTACACAGGTTCTTTTCACAGGATAAGCAAATCAAGCAGTATAGTAGAGTCAGCCTGAATGGCTTTGAATTCTGGCTTCGTCACTTACTTATGACCCACGTCAAATAACTTATTCTAAGTTTAAGTTTCTTTACTTGGGAAACATATTGATTTTTTTTTTTTTTTTGAGATGGAGTCTTACTCAGCCACTCAGGCTGGAGTGCGATGGCATGATCTCGGCTCACTGCAACCGCCATCTCCCAGGCTCAAACGATTCCCCCATCTTAGCCTCCTGAGTAGCTGGGATTACAGACACTCGCCATCATGCCCGGCTAATTTTTGTATTTTAGTAGAGACGGGATTCCACCATGTTGGCCAGGCTGGTCTTGAACTCCTGACCTCAGGTGATCCGCCTGCCTCAGCCTCCCAAAATGCTAGGATTACAGGTGTGAGCCACCACGCCCAACCATGTATTGACTATTGCTACTACAATGGGATAAGTACTTACCACAGTACACATATCTAGTTATTGCACTCAAAAAATCTTAGCTGTCTACCCCTGGAAGTTTGTTACCGAAAACCAAGACCATATTTCTCTGGGAAATACTTCTTTGGAAGACTGAGGATCACACTGCCAATTCAAAGGGTTTTTGAGGTCCCTTGAGAATCAAAGCCTCAGCTTGGGTCCTCAAGCCCTTCACACATCTAAGAATCAAGAACAGTGATTCTCCAATTTTAGCACGCATCAGCGTCTCCTGGAGAACATGGTTAAAGAGCATGCTGGGCTTCACGAACCCTGGAGTTTCCCATTCAGTAGATCTTAGGTGGAGTCTAAGAATTAGCATTTCTAACAAGTTCCCAGGTTGATGTGGATGGGGCTGGTCTGGGGACTACACTTTGAGAACCATTGCCCTAGAGTATAGCAAACAAAATAATTGCCCTCAAGTTGCTCATTTGCAGAGTTTAAGTTATCGCTGGCAGCTTCTGCTGGGAGTCAGGGAGAAGCAGGAGTGGATAGAAGAAAGCAAGTATCTTGTAGTGAAAAAAAAGGGGGGGCCTTTCGCAGTCACATAATCATTGGCATAAGGGAACTGGCTAGCTGAACTTGAAGTTGAGGACTTCCTTCTCTCTGTCTTTACACAGCCCTCAGACTGTATGTTGATTTTTTTTGATGACCCCTCGATTCTTTCCCTGAATTGGTGTTTGGGAAGTACTTTACCATTTTCAGCCTCTTAAAGTACCTATTAGTTTATTATTATATTTTAAGGCACTAATTAACTTTAAATTATTTGGAGAAGTTGAGAACTGATTAACTTCATTTCTTCAGTTACCTTTTATTTTTCTTAAAAAAAAAAAAAAAAAACAAAAGGTTTTTTCTTTTGTAGAGACAGGGATCTTGCTCTGTTGACCAGGCTGGTCTAAAACTCTTGGGCTCAAGCAATCCTGCTGCCTTGCTCTCCCAAAAGGCTGGAATTACAGGCATGAGCCACCACATCCTGTCGGCTCAATTACCTTTCCAGACAGTTCACTGTGGTCAAGTTCAGATCACTTTTCTCCCTCTATCCTGAGTATGTCATAAAGATGGGCTCATTACTCTTGAGGTAGGTTTTAACTAATGCTCCTTTTTCAGCTTTCACCTTATCAAAAGGGAGGCTTCATCAATTTAGATCAATTTTAACAAAGCCAGTGGCCATTCCTAGTTTGTTTTCTTAATTTAATAACACATTTTTAAATTGTGGTAAAATACACAAAACATGAAGTTTACCACCTTTGCCATTTTTAGGTGTACAGTTTGGTGGTATTAAGTACATTCATATTGCTGTGCAACCGTTACCACCATCCAATTCAGAACTCCTTTCATCTTGCAAACAGAACATTCCTAGGATTTGACCAACTATTGTTTGAGAGGATTTCCAATATTTTTTCTCAGGTATCCAAGCCTCTGTTTACTTCTATAACAATTTTATCCGTTTATTAGGAAACAATGTTGACATCGTAGGGTTTTACTTCTTCGAGAAGTTGAAAAATGAAATTCAATCAAGATAAATAAAATTTGTTTTTATAGAGACAGACCTGATGAATAATCAAAGAAATTCAACAGAAATAAAATAAAGCTACATTCCTAGTGTTTCTTAAAATCAAACTTGAAGTAAGCAGCATTTAAAAAGGAATGCCCAATATTTCGCTTGTGAGGAAAGTCAGTGTTATAATTAGTAGTAATCTCTGATTGGAGCATTATCCAGAGATAATCCATACATTGTGGAAACAGTTCTGAAAGAGAGATAAACATCATTAACAGTTTTTAAAAGAAAGACTTACATGGAAAAAAATCAGATTTCCTTAACCTGATAGTGACATCATAGAAAGCTAATTTTAACGAATCAAGTAGCCCATTGAGTTCATTTTATTTTTTGTAATTGTAAAAGTCACTTAGAGTTTTTGATGGCTTCTTTACAAATATAGTTATATTCATATTTAATTACAAATATTAAGGATAAAATATCTCATAAGTTTATAAATGTTTCATAAAATTTCAATAATATTTCAAGCATACAAAAAAATTGAAAAGCCCACAGGCTCCAAAGTACTCACCACCCTCACATTACCAGTTGTGAACCTTTTGTCATATTTGCTATAGAAGTATAAAAACGGTTAAAAGTGGCTGGGCGCGGTGGCTCACGCCTGTAATCCCAGCACTTTGGGAGGCCAAGGCAGGCGGGTCACTGAGGTCGGGAGTTCGAGACCAGCCTGACCAACCTGGAGAAGCCCCATCTCTACTAAAAATACAAAATTAGCCCGGCAGGGTGGCGCATGCCTGTAATCCCAGCTACTCGGTTATGGTGAACCTAGATCGAGCCATTGTTCTCTAGCCTGGGCAACAAGAGCGAAACTCCTAAAAAAAAAAAAAAAAGACGTAAAGGTGATACATAGATATTTCTTGGTGGGGGCTACTGTTGGAGAGGGAGAAGCAAAAAACTACAGCGGGTTAGGGCTTTCATCACCTGGGAGTTTATATCCTTTGTTAGAAGCCCTGGGTAGGGAATCTGTTCTTAATATATCCAAAACATGACATGGCCTCCAGGCATTCAGGTCCAAACAACACTCAGGTGGGGACTGCTACATAATCCAGCTCATGGTTTCAGTTGAGGGGAAGAATTTAAAAAGCAACTGTGAGAACAGGAATGAAGAAGACCTCAGGGCAGGGAGAACTGCCTGCCTAGGGGAATACAGATCCTTAGAACAGAGCAAGTAAAATTCAGTGTATTCCAATGGCACTCTTTTTGGATCACTTCCCAATCTTCTTTCTTCTTAATTGACTCATCTTTTAGTCAACCAATGGCAGAGATAGTGTAGATCATTGCATGCTGATCTGAAGTTATTAGCAGAACTATTCTGATCAGCCTAAATTGTATGAATTGCTAAGTCATTTGACTGTCATCCTAGAAAAACGTGTTCAGTCCAAATTGGACAAGGCTTAGCAATTGAGTGAGTTTAACAATTCACTTTATTTGGAAATTTTAAAATTTTTTTTTTTTTTTTTTTGAGACGGAGTCTCTCTGTGATGCCCAGGCTGGAGTGCAATGGTGCAATTTCGGCTCACTACTACCTCTGCTTCCCAGGTTCAAGCACTTCTGCCTCAGCCTCCCGAGTAGCTGGGATTACAGGCATGCACCACCATGTCCGGCTAATTTTGTGTTTTTAGTAGAGACAGGGTTTCTCTGTGTTGGCCAGCCTGGTTTCGAACTCCTGACCTCAGGTGATCTGCCCACCTTGGCCTCCCAAAGTGCTGGGATTATAGGCATGAGCCACCGTGCCCAGCCCAATATGCTGATCTTTAACCTAGAAATAGTACTGAAGTGTTTCATATATGCTGATATATTAGGTATGGATAAAGCTCCTGTGAAAAGAGACTCTCCAAAAAATACAGAGGCTCAAATAGGAAAAGTTGAATCCTATACCGCATAAAGTTGAGAAAAATGAATGTGGTCCAGGGTGGGTAGGTGATTCTGCTACATGAGATCTTTTATCTTCTCTTCTCTTCTCTTCTCTTCTCTTCTCTTCTCTTCTCTTTTCTTTTTTTCTTCTCTTCTCTCTTCCTTCCTTCCTTCCTTCCTTCCTTCCTTTCTTTCTTTCTTTCTCTCTGTCTCTCCTTCCTTCCTTCCTTCCTTCCTTCCTTCCTTCCTTCCTTCCTTACCTTCCTTCCTTCTTTCTCTTTCTCTTTTCTTTCTTTCTCTCCTTCCTTCCTCCCTCCCTCCTTCTCTTCTCTTCTCTTCTCTTCTCTTCTCTTCTCTTCTCTTCTCTTCTCTTCTCTTCTCTTCTCTTCTCTTCTCTTTTCCTTCACTCCTTGCAGAACTCACAGTCTAATACTTGAAGTCTTTAGGAAGCCAGGTTGCTCGTTGCTCCCCAGTTCCATAGAGTAATGACTTTATCTGTATGGTGGAGGCTGTCTTGCCAGCTCCATAGCCATAATTTTCTATTAAAAAGCAAAAACCTTGACATGGTAATTTGCATTCATTAGTTTTGCTTACATAGCGTTAGCCAGAGCAAACCTCAAGAAAGGTTGATTTGGCCATGTGCCCTGATAAAACTAGGGTTCTACTATAAAAAGAAAAAGGCAAGCATAAATACAGAAGGGCAATTAATGGCTTTTGCCATAAGTGCTGACCAGCTCCACTGGGCAGATAGGCTTGAACCGTGGCAGAAGATCTAAGGTTATAGTTAAGGAGAGGTGTAAGAAATGATGAGTGGAGGGCGGGATGCATTCAGGGACTTCAGTGCAGACACTGGGATCTGGATTTACAATCTCAAAATCAAGAGAGACCATCAATTGCAATAAACAGAGGTAGTGGAATCAGGTAGCTAAATATTCTGGTGAAGATGAGCTGATCTTTCATGGAGACCCATGGGTAAGTTTGCAGGACAGGCTAGATTCAATTAATGGTTTTTTAAAGTGAGAAGAAACATACCCAATTCAAACCAATCTCAAAAAATAAAGGGTGAAAGATAACAAGAATTTCAGCTATACGAGATTAATCAGCAGGGTTTGAAATGCAAGTAATACTATTCCATAAAGAGCCCCCCCACCAAAAAAAAAAAAAACCCACAGATTTTAATCTACACCTGTCACAGGGAGAAAGTGAGTGTTTGGGCCTCTGACTGACTATATGTTAGCACAGGGGAGAATGTGCAGGAGGTCACAGGTTCCTTTAGTGTGCCTGCCACAACACCATCACACAAGGTTAGGGGCTGATTGATGAACAGTTGGTCAGTAATAGAACAGCCAGACTCCGTGCTTACAGCCAGTGTCCATTCTCATTGGCTGACACCCATGCCTGGCCAGTCAGCACCACCATACAGGGTATTAAACTTTGTAAACATTACCCCAGCTTCCATGGGCTGTTCAGAATGTTCTTGAGAGATATCTGGACCACAAATGGCCAAGGAAAGATTCCTAAGAAAAAAACTAGTAATTTCTTCCCAAGATGCAAAAACTTGACCATTGGAATGGATACAAAGGAGAAAGAAAGAGACAACACCAAGATTTATTTGTCAACCCGTGTTTGAGAGAAGTGTGAAAGGTATGCAGAAAGCATACCCCCCATTCTGCCATTTTGGGTTTATATGCTATGCAGAATTTACTGGCCTTCCTGGAATTTTGGTGAAGAATTCCAGATTTCCCATACATTCCAAATGCAGTATATCTACTTTACTTGCAGAGTGCCAAACACTGATATAGGTTACAAAGGAAGTTATGAACTTCCTACTCTGGAGGAATTTAAAAGTAGGGTTTTCTTTGCCTGGAATGGCAAGGAGAAGAATGTGTGATGGAGTAAGGTGTCTATCCATTTGGTTTAGCCTTTTAAATAATTACTTTGCACAGAGGGAATGAGATCAGGAAGAAAGAAAGGGCCAATATAACCGATAAATTGGTGGGTAGTAAAGTACATTGGAACGTGGACATTTTTTGAAAAGTTGCCTCTGCGTCATATACCAGCTGTCACATAAAAGAAGAAACCCTGCAGTGTTTGTCTTTTATAGTGGAAGTAAATATGAAGGTTAAAAGCATAGACCCTGGAACTAGACTTGGCCTGGATTTGGATTCCAGTTCTGCCACAGAGTAGCTGTATGACTATGGGTCAATTACTTAAACTTTGTGCCTCAACTTCATCATCTGCAAAATCAGATAACACGGTTTACCTCATAAGGTTATGATGGAGATTAACAACCTGTATAATGACTGGCTTATAGTAAACAGTGTTAGCTATGATATTTTTAATATACTCTTAGTCCTAAACCATTTGCTCCTACAGCAGTACACTTTCCTATTCTCTATTCACTTGGTGTCTGACCTTATCAATATTTTCTCCTTTTTTTTTTTTGTATTTTCTTTATTGGGCTATTTGGTATTCTGGGCTGTCTGGCTTCCTCTCACTAACATTCAGGCATATCCTCTTCATGTCAAATGACATGAATTTGACTTCAACTTTCTGATAATATTTTTAGGGTTGTTTTGCTATTTGAAGAAGTAAACTCTTAGATGATGTGAAACAGATGATGCTGTGGATTCACCAACTCTAACTTCATTTTCCTCTTTTGGGGCACACAGGATGGCTACATATTTCACTATCCCTTGCATTTAGGTTGCGTCCAAATGATTGAGTCTAGATCCTGTTGTTTTGGTGGAAGCGATGTATTCTACTTCCTGGACTGGTCATAACCCTCACTCCCTCCCCGAATGACTGCCCAAGCTATTTTCCCTTGTCATGAATGCTTGGGAGGCGTCAAGTTTAGGATGGTAGCATCGAAGTCTGAAATGGGATTGTACTCCTGCATCACCTCTTGGGGAAAAGCCAAAGACAGTTGCCTGCATTGCACTGGACTGGGGCATGAGTCAGAAATAAATCTTTACTGTGTGCACCCCATGAGACATTGGGGTTTATATGTTAATGCATTGTCCTGATTAATTTACGTGGTACAGAATAAGAAAATGGGGACAGAATGTTAAGTCTATAGTAAGAGTATTATAGTGAAGTTTGAATGTATTTCTACTAGGAAACTACTATTGAACACATTATAGAGTGTCAAGTAGCTGAGCAGCATGTTGTAGAGAAAAGAATATGGACTGTAGAATCCCACGGAACCAGATTCAGATTCTGTTCCAAACATGTATACGCTTTGACTTTCATATGTTCTGCCTCTAGAATCCAAATAATAATTTCTAATAGTATTATTGGATAAGTCAACTAAGATCCATTAGGTAAACTCTTCCGTCTCCATGCACTTCCCAGTACCCCAATATTTCTAATCCAGTGTTTAATTTCCAATCCAGATTCTACATTCTCAACTACTTTTTAGAAATTTTACCTCATAGGAGCATGGAACTAAAGTCTTGAAAACAAAGGGTAGCAATTTGGTCCAGAAAAAGTACCCATATCCATAATTTGTGCCCACATGAAAGAAAATCATTATAAAATTTTATGTGTTGAAAACAGTACTTAGTAGAGAACAATTTTCCCTTTATTTAGTGCGTTATTCAGAAAGTTCCCAAGTTAAAAAGCCTATGCCATGCACCACAGCACAATTTAGAAAATATTGTATTTAATTAAAAAGGGAATTTCTGAAATGATTACTATAGCATTTATCTTTCAAAACCTCATATACAGTTTTTGACCTATAAAATATTTATGAGTTAATTTGCCTTTTCCCCATGTTATGGCACACAAGAGCAGCTGAGACCCTGAGATTTCCTTTAACACGAGCTGCCTTTCTTTTAAAAAGCTGTGGTTTTAAGTAGCATATTTCCTTAGTACGTACAGAGCAAACTTCTCCATACTCAGTTTTGCTTACCCTGCCAGGAAGAGAGAGAGAGAAAGAGAAGAATCATGACCTGTAATATCATCTTAGCAATAAGAATAATCTCCATTTTAAATTATTGAGGGTGGGCCACTGGCAGAAACTGTGCCAACAAAGTTAGAGATACCTAGTGACCACTTAATTGTCAACCTCTCTGTTTATACACTCACACACAGTCACTTTCACCACAATATAAACACAGACTTCAAAGGCACACCTGCAAAAGCTGCCATTGTCACTTGCTGTTTAATAGTTAAACAAAGTATTTAGAATTTATGGGATATACTTAGTAGCTTTTTAAATTAAAAAACCAACTTAACATATATGTTACTTAGGAAATTAACAGATACATGTGCTTAGCTGCTAACGTTTCACATTAGGCAAACAGAGAAAGAGAATTAACAATTCAACAGGTATTCCATTGTAAGTTTACAGACCTTGATTCTACACTGTGCGGTATAATTTTTGAAAGATCGATACTGCAATGAACAATCTCTCTGTGGTACAGCTTTCCTTTTATGAAATCAGCAAACTTTTCAATAAACAAATAGATGTCCCTAAAAATTGATAAAGTAGCAATGTGATCTCTAAGTCCTCTTTACCTTTCTGATGTTTGCTCACCATTCCTTCTTTTCTTTTCTCTTTCTTACCATCATCCCAGCCTGTAATATCCCTCAAGGCTCTATCCCAATACCTCTACTTCTCTGCTGTTTCCCCAGACCCTCTTCCCTGGTAATGTGGAGTTGCATTTTACATAAAGTTAGGCCCTAAAATCATGAAGTGGGTTGAACATTGATATAAATTCAGAAATACCCTGGGGAAAAAATCCCTTCATTCACCCTTAAAGTATAATATACATGGCCATTTTTATGCGTCGTGATTGAGGCTTCTATACCATCCAACTCAGCCAGTTTTTCCTCCAGCATTGGAACAGATTGCTGTTTTCTCAGCTAAACACCTGATAAAGTAGTTGGCTTGCATCTGGGGGCCATGTTGTACAAGAAAAAAAAATGTATCTTTAAACACTTGAATCACACTCAGCATGGTGAGATGCTCATACTATGAGAGCAATTCAGGAACTGAGACCAACTGAAGGAACATCAGATTCACATCTCCCTTCTCGCGCTCCTCTGGGGCATATGCTTTAGTGGAACGTGGGACAGAATCACCCACACTATTTACATTCTCCTCTTTCTCTCTTTCTCTTCCTGGCAGAGTTAGTATAATTGAGTATGGATGAGAACTTTATTCTATACGTATTGAGGAAATATGCTATTTAAAAACCACAACTTAGAAGGGCAGCTCATGTTAAAGAAAGCTTTGGGGTCTCAACTGCCTTTGTGTAATGTAACAGAAATCTCCTTTGATAGAATGGAGTGAATGCTTCATAGGTGGAAAACATACAAAGATGAAGAAGCCTGCATATCTGGGAGTATGGAGAATGGAGAGAACTGATTTGCTCTATACAATGGTTTTGCAACCTTGACATTTGGATTGGATAGTCCCTTATTGTGGCTGGCTGTCCTGTGCATCCTGTGCATTATAGGATGTTAAGCAGCATCCCCAGCTTCAACCCATTAGATGCTTGTAGTAATCTCCCCAAAGTTATGGCAATCAAAAATGTCTCCGGACATTGCCGTATCATCCCTTGTCAGTGTGTGTGTTGGGGGCAGAGGGAGGTATCGCCCATGATTGAAAAACACTGCTCATTATAATAGAGTGAAGAGTTTGAAAGTTTTCAGGGGAAATTCTAAATGGGAGACATGAAAAGGGGGTATGGAGTGGGAGTTGGAGCAAGACTGGGCACTATGTTAGGTGAAGGGGCCTTTGAAAATCCTTTGGTCATGGGATGGTTGGAGGCTTATATAATATATATGTCTAGGCTGGGCACAGTGGCTCACTCTTGTAATCCCAACACTTTGGGAGGCCAAGGTGGGCAGATCACTTGAGGCCAAGAGTTCAAGACTAGCCTGGGCAACATGGCAAAACTTCATCTCTACTAAAAATACAAAATTAGCCAGGTGTGGTGGTGCATGCCTGTAGTCCCAGCTACTAGGGAGGCTGAGGCATGAGAATCGCTTGAACTGGGAGGTGGAAGTTGCCATGAAATGAGATGGCACCACTGCTCCAGCCTGGGTGACAGAGCGAGAGTCTGTCTGAAAAAAAAAAAAAAAAAAAAAAAAAGAAAAGAAAAGAAAAAAGGAAAAAAGAAAGAAAGAAAAAAAATATACACACACATATGTATGTCTAAAATCCCATTTGAAGCTGTTTTCTGTTATATGAACCCCCTTCCATTTCTCAAACCTCCCATCAAGTCTATTGTAAATACTACCATCATATGTGAACAATTAACCTATGACTATCAAGGAAGAGAATAAGTCCTCGATCTGGGCTGACATGATGTAGAACAGGGACCCACATAGAAAGTGTACTTAATTCAGATGAAATGGTATCTTGGACCCAACTACAATCAACAAGGATCACATAAAAGCCTTTGACTTTCTATGATGCATGGATTATGGGTTTGAACACTCTTATCTGGATCTTTGAGGTGTGGAAGCTTCTCAGTGACACCATGAGTGGTTTCACAACTCCATGACTTGTGGCTTCCATAGACCAGGGGTCCCCAGGGGACTGGTACCAGTCCATGGCTTACTAGGAACCAGGCCACACAGCAGGAGGTAGGCAGCTGGGGAGCCAGCATTACTGTCTGAGCTCCGCCTCCTGCCAGATCACCTGTGGCGTTAGATTCTCACTGGACCACGAACCCTGTTGTGAACTGTGCACGCAACGGATCCAGGTTGCGTTCTACTTGTGAGAATCTACCTAATGCCTAATAATCTGAGGTGGAACAGTTTCATCCCAAAACCATCCCCTGACCCCAGAAAAATTGTCTTCAATGAAACCAGTGTCTGGTGCCAAAAAGGATGGGGACCACTGCCATAGACCATACAGAGCCACCACCATCCCCTGCAAGAGTTAATGTGGGAGGAAAAGAAGATGCTC
Source organism: Papio anubis (assembly GCF_008728515.1). Lineage (NCBI taxonomy): Eukaryota > Metazoa > Chordata > Mammalia > Primates > Cercopithecidae > Papio > Papio anubis. The sequence goes on along the minus strand of NC_044978.1, from coordinate 40,870,185 downwards.
TTCTCCTCTACCCGTATCTCTCATGGGATTGGGATTGGAATTTCTTCCAGAAATGGGAGGTGATCCTTTCTCATTGTGAGGATCTTCATCTTGTAACATGAATCTGCCCCAAGACACTGCTAATTCTCCTGCTCCTCACCCTCAAAATCTTGCAGTCTCTTTGACTTCTTCAGCTTAGTTCTTCCTCTAATACCCTATAGACATTGTCCCATAAAGTTTTGTATAAAAAATTTACAACTGTCCCTTTGTCATGCCACCTGGCCACAGGTATGGAAGGGTTCCACTTCTCTTGGCCCACTCCTGTTTTAGTCCCAGATTCATCCTGTCAAATATGAACTGTTTCCTGAACACATTCTGCTCTTGATCACTCTCTATTGGCTCAAGCCTCCCCTCTGTATAGAAAGCCTTTCTTTGCCATATCTTCAGGTCTTAATTTGATCTATTCTATTCTACTTTAAAATATTGGTCCAGTGATACTATTTCTTATAGTAAGGTAAACTCTGAACTCACAATTTTATTTATGCCTCCTTAGTGGCATTATCATTTTTCTCCATTGTAATAAACTAGACTCAGAGCTCTTTGAAAACAAGAACTATGTTTTAACATAACAATTGGTTCGTAACAGCTGTTATGTAGTTGCTTTTAATATTTTTCTCTTTTTCTCCAAAAGAATTTAAGATGGCTTAAAGGAAGACACAAAATTTTGGGTAATGACTTAAATTAGAAAAAAAAAAAGTGAGGAAAAAATAAGGAAGATAAAATAGAAGCTTAAGAATAGTAGATTGTCAGTTGGACACACTGTGGCTCATGCCTGCAATTCCAGCACTTTGGGAGGGAGTGGTGGGAGGATCGCTTAGTGCCAGGAGTTCAAGACCAGCCTCAGTATCAGGAAAACCTCATCTATCAAAAAAAAAAATTAACTGGGCATTGTGGTGCATGCTTGTAGTCCTAACTACGAAGGAGGGTGAGGTGGAAGGATCACTCGATCCCAGGAGTTTGAGGCTGCAGTGAGCTATGATTGTGCCACTGCATGTCAGCCTGGGTGGCAGAGTAATACCCTCTCTCTAAAAGAGAGAGAGAGAATAGTAGATTGTCAACAAAAAATGCTTACTGAAGAATAAATAAATTTTCCTTATATAAATTTTGTCAGTGGGTCCAGTCTTAGAAACAAACTGTGGTTGCTTCCTCATTCACAACTCTTCCCCAGTAGTGATGTCTGGATTTGAGGAAGGGAAAACATAGGGAATAAAGAAGTGGAGTGAGGTACTTTTTCACTCTCTGTTTTCTCCCTTCCCCAGATCTGGTCGTGCTTTATTTATTTTGTGGTCCATTAGGAACTGCTGTCTTTCTTCATGAACTTACCTTCCTGAATACCATGACGCTTTTAAGAATGGACACTTGGTTGAAGCAGGCCAAATAGAATCCTCTTGATTTTTTGGTGCTGAAGAAAGAGATAAAAGCCTTTTCCCTATGGGTAGTGAGCCAGAAATCTGCTGAATCACTCCAGCCCCTGGGTAGAGAAAGCACATTTTCAGGAGAAGAAATTAAAGTCAACCTATAAAAAGAAGGAGAGATCAGAAACAGACAATTCTGATAGTGTTTGGACCCCTGGTTCTTTTTTCTGAGACCACTCCCAAAGCTTCCTTGCTTTCCAAAGTATATTTGTTAGAGCTTCTTCTGGTTCTTATTGGATAAAGTCCAAACTCTTGAGTTTGACAATCTGGCATTTCCAGCACCAGTCAGCTTTATCTTGCTTCTAGCTTTCCAGTCAAGAGTTGCCTTCTCCCAGATGCCACGCTCATTTTCGGTTGTGTGGTTTTCTTGAATGACCTCTTGCCTCCTCTCTCTGTAATACTAATTATTGCCTTTCTTCAGGGTCTAGTTCAACATCTATCTGCTCTGTTAAAGCCCTTCTTGATCGATCTTTTCCTTCTCTGAACTACTGTAACCCTTTTATTCCCAGCTTTTCTTTCTTTCTTTTCTTTTTTTTTTTTGAGACGGAGTTTTGCTCTGTCGCCCGGGCTGGAGTGCAGCGGCCGGACAGGTTTATGCCATTCTCCTGCCTCAGCCTCCCGAGTAGCTGGGACTACAGGTGCCCGCCACCTCGCCCAGCTAGTTTTTTGTATTTTTTAGTAGAGACGGGGTTTCACCGTGTTAGCCAGGATGGTCTCGATCTCCTGACCTCGTGATCCACCCGTCTCGGCCTCCCAAAGTGCTGGGATTACAGGCTTGAGCCACCGCGCCCGGCCTATTCCCAGCTTTTCTACGTGGTCTGAAACATAGTTATCTTTCTGCCTTGGTTTGTTTTGCTGTGCATTTTGTGTGTAAGATTTTTTTTTCATGTGTTTATTTACTTACAAATTTGTGCCAGTTATCAGTTATCTTGGGACGTAGTACTAACTATAAATACAAGTAAACGTCTGAGAAGAAAGAACGTCTGAGATTGGAAGTCAAATAGGTTTCTTGAAGGAACTCCATCTCTCACTAGAATTTGAGAACAAGCAGGATTTGGTAGGTATAGAGGAGAGTGGAGGGTGTTTTAGGTGGGAACAGTGGCATCAAAAAGGACACTGAGATGAGACTCTCATCTGAGTTGAGACCCATTACTTATGCCTTGATTTGTTTGGGTATGACTGTTTAGGGTGAGGAGTAGAGGAGAATTGAGCTGATCTACATAAAAAGAGAGCAGAATATGAGACTCTTGCAAGCAATCCAGAGGGGAGAAAAGAGGAGCAGAGTTGGAAGTTTGGGAGAAAGGAGGAGAGTGGAGCAGCAAGCCGTGGGAAGTTGTGTATAGCCCAATGTGATCGTTCTCCATGCTCCCAATACCTCAGGAAATTAAAGCAAACTCATAAAACGCTTGGAGAACATGCATATTTTTTGGAAACTGATGAAGGGATAGAGTTTTGGCTTGTCAAGGGGGAAAACTGAGGAAACACACATGAACGCAGGTGCTGTAGGCAGAGTGACCATGAAAGAAAGACAGCAGCCCTTGGGGATCTGCAGAAAGCATGAGGAGAGTTTCAAGATTTAACTATGTCTGGATTTGGGAATTCAAGCCAAACAGCAGGATGTCTCAACAATCATCTGGGTTATAAGCGTTTATGCATTTGGTAGTAGGCAAATTACTTTTGCCTTCCCATGTTGATGATAAGTCCCGTGAGTAGAGTCCATGTTGTCTCTCCTGTCTCAAAGTCTCTCAAACTGGGTCAAGCTCAAAGTAACTATTTGTATACCTTGTCTCTCCACTTTCCATTGCCTTCTCTATATCAGTGTTGGGCTGATAACTGGTACAATTCTGCTTTTATCAAGTCGGTTTCCAGATCCATAGAAGAAGAAGGAAAAGGAGGAGAGAGGAAGAGGAGGACCCCGTAATTGCTCTCTGGATGTTAAACTTATAGTGGCCAGATTCCTCCATTATCAGGCTTCATTCCATTTATCTAACCTCATCTGCTTTTGCCCACATGGTTCTCTTTTCCAGGAATATTGAGTTCTGCTCTCTCTACTCACATAGCATGAACAGTCTCATCTCAGTGTCCTTTTTGATGCTGCTGTTCCCACCTAAAACACCCTCCCCTCTCCTCTCTACCTACCAAATCCTGCTTGTTCTCAAATACTAGCAAGAGATGGAGTTCCTCCAAGAAATCTATTTGACTTCCAATCTCCAATTATCTTTCTTCTCAGACTTTTAATTGCATTTATAGTTAGTACTATGTCCAATGACATTCATTATTGTTCTCTTGGTGATTTTATCATGGCCAGTCTTCTCATAATCACCTTGAGGATTAAAATAGTGACTTGTAGTTTTCATGTAGTAGGTACTTAGTACTTAGTATTTTCTAAGTCCCTTCCCTAAATGAGTTCACCAAGGACAGGAGCTTTGTTTTGTTTCCTACTCTTCCCCTAAAGCCAGAACTTGCCTGGAAAATCGTGGGTACTCAGTGAATAGTTATTGAATGAATGAATGAATGAATAACAGCCTGCCAACCTTTGTGAGATACAGCAGTGCAGAACAACCTATTTTCCTTTTCTTTCCCACATATTATTTCATACTTTTTCATCTCTCCCTTGACTCTATTACAATTCCTTTGTTGAATTTCTCAGTCTTTTAGATAATTTCAAATGCCACTACCTAGCTTCTTCAGTGTGGTATCAGTCACTCTGAAAGCACAGCACTTATTTCAAATCACATTTGTGCCAAATTTAATTCATTTATACTGAAAGAGAAAACAGGGTAGCCATGTAGATGCGTAGCCTGCTCCTTCATGTCCACACTCCCTTGAGTGTATCACAACACAGAAAAAATGGGACTTGGGCATGTATATAGCAAAACGGAATCTCTCTAGAGAGGTGCCATTTTCATAAATGGAAATGTTCAATATCATAAAGATATCAATAATCCTCAAATTCATGTATAAAAATCTGTTGCAAGTCCAATCAAAATCCCAACAGAGAATTCTATTTAGTGAAAGTTAATAGATTGATTCCAAAATTCACTTGGAACAAAAGATTGTGAAACGCCAAGGCAGTTTTAAAGAAGAATGAAGGAAAGGCAGTTTGGTTTTTCAGATATCAGGATGTATTGTGAAGCCATATTAATTAATTCAAAGTGATGTTAGTGCAGGGATAGGCAAACATACCAATTAAACAGAACAGAGGGCCCAACATACATTTTTATATCTACAAAAGTGACACTATGGATTAGTATGGGGCTGGTGGGCACAGTGGCTTTCGCCTGTAATCCCAGCCCTTTGGGAGGCAGAGGTGGGAGAATCGCTTGAGCCCGGGCATTTGAGATAAGGCCTGGGAAAGACGGTAAGACTTTTATCTCTACAAAAAATAAAAAAGTTAGCTGAGCATGGTAGCATGCATCTGTAGTCCTAGCTATTTGGGAGGCTGAGATGGGAGGCTTGAGCCAAGGAGTTTGAGACTTCAGTGAGCTATGATCATGCCACTGCACTCCAGCCAGGGCAACAGAGTGAGACCCCATTTCTAAACAAAAAAAATTAGCATGGAATATTAGGTTGGAAAAAATTGTGCTATAACAATTGGCTAACTGTATAAAACAAAAGCATATTATATACAAAAATAAAAAATAAATTTCAGATGGATTAATTATGCAAATGTAAAAAGCAGACACTATAAATACATTCAAGGAAAATACAGATTATTTTCAAGGCTTCAGATAGGGAAACATCTGAAGGGATGTTTCAAGGCTTCAGATAGGGAAACATATTCTAAACAACACAGAAAATGCATAAACCAAAAGAAAAAAGATGAATAAATTTGACTGCATTAAAATTTAAAGCTTATTTATAAAAAGACACCATAAAAAAATTAAAAGGCAAGTCACAGACCGAGAGAAGATATTTCAACCATATATCTGATGAAGAGTGGTATCAGGAATATATATATTTTTAAGCTCAATAAGAAAAAGACAAGAATTAAATAGAAAAAAATGGGCAAGGGTATGAATAGGCAATTCACAGAAACAGAAAAACAAATCACCATTTATGTTATTCTCTGCTAGTATCCAGAGAACTACAACATCTAATAAAATTGAGAATGCAGATCCCCTATTTTACTGCCACTATTTATTTTATTTTATTTTTTTTAGAAAGGGAGTCTTGCTGTGTCACCCAGGCTGGAGTGCAGTGGCATGATCTCAGCTCACTGCAACCTCTGCCTCCTGAGTTCTAGCAATTCTCCTGCTTTAGCCTCCCAAGTAGCTGGGATTATAGGTGCACACTGCCATGCCTGGCTAGTTTTTTATATTTTTAGTAGAGACAGGGTTTCACCTGCTGCTCTCGAGCTCCTGGGCTCAGGCAATGCATCTGGCTTGGCCTCCCAAAGTACTAGGATTACAGGCCTGAGCCACCATGCCCAGCCTGGCATTCTTTTTAAGGTACATATGTGTATTAGAAAAGCTCTTGTGTATGTGAACAAGTAGTTATGTCTCAGGAAGATTGTAATTGTAAAAATTTGGGAAAAACCCAAATTCTTGCTAACAAAGGAATAGATAAATAACTCGTGGTATTTAAAAAAAAAAACAGTTAAAGGTAAACTAATTAGGGCTATGTGAGTCAACATGAATATACCTCAAAAAACATAATTTGAAGAAAGCAAATTGAGTGTATACAGCATTATACCATTTACATAAAGTTTGAAAACACACAAAACAATATTTTGTATCATTGAAGGACATATGTTGTATAGTATAGCAGACTGGATTCCCAAAAAAGTAAGTTCTAAGATAGAGATTATCAAGCAAGAGGTTCTTTAGTGAGTGATTTTGGGAACAACATCTTGTGGAAGGGAGGTGAAGGAGGACTGCACAGAAGGGAGCTTGGGCTGTGACGCAGACCTAACAGAGACCTCAGTCAACCCCTCTGCAGGCCTCTGAAACTGGGATTACCCTGCAGAATTGTCTTAAGTTGAGGTGAGGGCCCTTCCCTTTACAACCCTGCAATGATGAGTCACTGGATAATAGGAAAATGCATGACCTGGAGGAGGCAGCTCTCCTCTGTCTCTGTGTAGTCATTAGGCACATTCAACACCAATATTGTGTTACTCTCCTAGAAATGTGGTAGCATTATACTTTCCCATGTCCTTTAAGTTAGAGTTGGCCAATGGAATGGGAGCAGAAGTTGCATGGGTCATCTCTAGGTAGAAGCTTTTCATAGTCCAAATGTAATTCTCCAAATTTCCTTCCCAATGCCATGGTGATCTGTGACATTCTAGGTGGTAGAAGCTCTTCCAGCTGCATTTCTCAATGAAGATAATGTGGATCAGTGCATTCAGCCATCCTGTAATCAACATGAGGCATGAGAAAAAAGTAAACATTTTCTTTTGTGAATCACTGATATACTGGGGTTATTTGTCACTGCAGCATAACCTACGTGTTTGGACTGATACCACCTTTTGATTCCAAATGTCACTTTTACCATCTCTGATTTCTCTTCTTCTTGTCATACGTATTTACTTAACATTCTTTTTTGTCCTGTTCAAAATCAGGATATCACAAAATGTGTTCTGTAGAAAACTAGTCATGTGAGATGCTCTCCAAAATCATGGTTTTTATGGTCAACTAAGTAGGAAACCACATACTTTATCACTCTCTAAGGGATTTTTAATTGCTCATTAGCATATTAAATTTCCTAAGCAGTCTTTCCATTAAAAAACCTGTATTAATTAATTTTAATCTTCCATTTCACAAACTCATTTGACTATGGAATCCTAAAAATAGCATCTATTAACATCTGACAGAGAAACACATTTTCGGGAAGTATGCCCTAAGCATTTTTCCACTTTCCATTGCAAATTAAACACATCCAGCGGTCTACTTGGAAGTGAAGAGAATGGAACTAGGACTTATTTACAATGGGTCCAAGAACTAATAGCCTTTCTACAGTCATAAAATTTCAATAGCATTGACTTGTAAAGAAACTATTCAACTGACTTCAAAATCAATCAACACACATGTAGAATATAGAGAATGTGAAACACAAATACATATGTATTGGCTAAGGGGTCCTTAATTACCTAAGGCTGGCAATATGTTTGCAAAGATAACATGCAAACACATAAAAAAAATAAATAAACATTAGAAAATAACCACTGCCAAATGAGTGGGTATAGACAGAACATTGAGGTTGTCTAAGATCACACAGTGAGTAAAGGCCAGCGTTAGTAGCAACTACATTCCATATATTGGGTCTCAGAATCAAAGATTCACTGAGTCACACATCATTCTTTGATATTATTCTGAATCTCTTGAAGTGTGATGTATAAGAACTTCAATCTTAAGCACAAACAATTAGGGTAATTAGCATCTCTGTATATTTCCATCATGGCATCAGACAACAAAAGGAAACTTGCCAATTTCCCAATCAGGCAAAGTCCAAAAAATGCTTTCCTGCCTGCCTGCCTTATTATTGCAGCAAATTATAGCACCACTTGCTGGCTAAGAAAATGGCTCACTCAGAATGAGGAGGCAGGGCGGGCGGCTGCCTGTGCCTTTAGAAAATGTTTGTTTTGTTTTTTAAAGAATTTAGATAAGAGTTAAAGAATTACTTATTTCTAATGAAAACTCTACATTTTAATAAATTAGAGTGGTGGACAACCTAGAATGGAAGGAGCAGAATGTTGCATAATCTCTAATCTCTCCCCTGCTTCTTTTTATATGTTTTGAATGAAGAGAGAACTATTTTAGTTGACAGGAAGAAAAGACAAAAACTTTAAAAAGAACACAAAACTACCAAGGTTTTGTCTTTGCCTGCATGCATAAAACTTGAGATTGGAATGAAATTCTCAGTCTAATGTATTAGAGACTCCGAATCCAGATATTTTGGGAGTAGATGGCTCAGCAAAAACACAGATTACTTTTAGACTCAATCTATTATTTATTATTTCAATTTATAAAAAATGCACCCAATGCATCTTTGGGATGAAGAGTTCAAAGTCATTGTGATTGTGTAGTTGGCTTATCTCTCACATATAGAAATCTGCCTATTTTATGTTGACTTGAAGTTGTGTTCTTTGAGAGACTGTCATGTCATAAAGACAAAAAATTAATTTTAAAGAATAAAGTCACAGTGTCATCATAGATATATTAATTACTTTTAAGTTATGTATCACATAATGATTTCCTGTCAATAGAGGTTTTAGTTCAATTATGAGGAGTGGCTGCTGATATTTGGAGCGGGACTTTATTTTTTATCTGTATAGTTAATCATTCCTATTGCCTTGAAGTCAGAATAAAAAAACCCTCCACAGAGTTCAAAGTGTGAACCCCATTATTTAGAAAATGAAGTAATTAGGGTTTTTTTTTTTAAATTATCTGTGTTTACATTAAATTACCGTTTCTAACACTTCCCCTTCTTCCTCCCAACTCCCCTCCCTGACCCCATTTCTAAAACACTTCTTTTTGGTCTGCCAAGTAGACTCAGTTTTCCAATTTGATAAAAGAGAAAATGATTATGCTGAGCTCAAAAGATTCCTGTATTATTTTAGCTGGAGATTGATAATGATTCTTTAAAAGTTCTAATTTTGATTCTGAGACTCTCCTTCCTAAAATAATTCATAATGCTGGGAAACAGCATTTCTTATATTAAAATTTAATTTCAAGTGCTACATTTATTTGAAAAAATATTACTTTGAAATCAGTTTCTTGCTTTTCACTTAAAATATACTGTAAGCAGATAAAAAAATTAAGCTGTCTTTAAAAAGCTCTATTATAGATATCTACATACATAAATATTCAAATCTTGAGTTTTGTTTTTACTTGATTTTTTGTTGTTTCTTGTGTAATTATATATATCTGGTGGGTTGCACCTATTTTCAATTAAAGTAGAAGCAATCAAAGTCTAGCTATGTGCTAAATACATTTTTGTATTGCTCTTTTTATTTTTAAAGGTGAAAAACATTAATACATTCATAAATTCATAAATCAGCATCACTTGGCAAACTTCTTATATTAAATTAAGCAGCATTTAATTATTAAGCTCACTAGACAAATGAGTGAGATGCTAATTAAAGCCCCAGCAAACAGCCACTCTCCATTCCTGGTTTATAATTCAATGTCCACCAAAAGAGTCAAATAAAGGTCACCATATTACCTCACATCTGAACATTTAGAGAAGGAATCTGCGTGTTGAATCAGCCTCATTAGATCTAAATCTGAATATTTTAAAAAGTATATAAAACAAACAAATATGCTAAAAACTCCATAGACTGAGATTTCAAAAATGACATATAAGAGAAGTTACTTAGAAAAGTACATTTCACATTTTTGTGCAAAAAGTAAAAGCAAAGCAGTATTTTCAAATAGCAGGTAAATAGGCATTTGTGGTAAATAGAATTTTATTTCTTAAAATGTGTATTATCAACTCAACATTGCTGTAAGGCATAAGTAGGATGAATAAAGCTGTATGGTACAGAAATAGACTTAAAATTGAGTTCAAGTTTTATCTTACTTATCATATGAATGTGAATGAAAATACTTCAAATGCTTAATCTGAACAAACTACTTATCATGGAGAACTTAATGAAATACTGGTTTCAAACAGTTTTTAGGACATAAACTACATAATAAAGAACCAGGGATCCTATTGCCTATTACAATGAAGTGTTTCTGAAAGTACGTTACATCTTTCAACCTCCAGTTGATAAACATGATTGGACCACCTTCCAGAAGGTGGCTGCAAGAGTTCCTATGAGGCTGTCCAATTAGAGATTTCAAGAGCCAAATTCATATCATATCAAACACTGCTGCTACTTTCTCTGCATTGCCTTCAGGAAAGCATAAAGCAACCCACAGGCTATTGTGAAATGCTTAACTGCCCAAAGTATGAGAAATGAGAATTGAAAGGACCAGGTACATTTTCTCTAAGATTTCAACTCTGTATTGTGTTTTTAAAGTAGAATTTAATAGAAATGAAAAATTCGGTTAGTCTGTTTCACCTGGTTAATTAAGACAACCTTAGCGTAGAAGGGTTATTTGCACTTATTGAATTAAGTAGCTAGTGAAACAGTTTTTCAGGGAAGCCAAGCACTATGCTAGGCACATATAATTGCCATGACAGTGAGTTCATGTCCCCTGTGTTCATGCTGTTAGCAATGAGATTTCACAGATCTGTTCATCAAGAAGTGGAATCTATCTCTTCATCCCTGTAATTGGGGTTTACCTTGTGATTTGTTTTGACCAATAGAATGTGACAGAAATGATGATGTGGCAGTACCCAGTCTAGCACTTAAGAAGTTTCACCGACTATTCTCTTGGGACTCCTTCTTCTGTCACATGAACAAGCCTTGGCTACCTAGCTAGGGGATAAGACCACAAGAACCAGAACTAAGTCGGCCCAGTTATGCTAACAGAGGCCCCAGACACATGAGACAGCCCAGCCAAGATCAACAGATCTGACCTAAAGCTGATTTACAGCTGACCACAGGCACATGCAGGAGCCCAGCTGAGATCAGAGCAACTGTCCAGCTGAGCTCAGCCTAAATTGCCATGAACTAAATAAATAAATGATACAAGTATATTGTAATCCCATAATACTCCACCGTCCTCAATTAACACTGTGGTACCTGATAGGAGTCAAGAAATTCAAAGCCTGAACACATGAACACATTAAGCCACATCCCTATATGCACTGTCATCTTTAGATTGTCTGTTGGACACATTACAAGCCTGTGCCTGAATCGAACTTCATAGTCACTGCCTTTCAGTAACTTTTAAACAGTATTTATTATGGTAAAATCATTTACAAGCCAGGTGCAGTGACTCATACCTGTGGTCCCAGCATTTTTGGAGGCCAGGGCAGGTGGCTTGCTTGAACCTAGGAGTTAGAGATCAGCCTGGGCAACATGGCGAAACCCCGTCTCTACAAAAAATACAAAAATGTTAGACATGGTGGTGCATGCCTGTAGTCCCAGCTGCTCAGGAGGCTGAGGTGGGAAGATTAATTGAGTCCAGGAGTTTGAGGCTGCAGTGAACTGTGATAGTGTCACTGCACTCCCGCCCGAGAGACAGAGTCAGACCCTGTCTCAAACCATCCCCCCAAAATTGACATTACTATGTAGAACTATACACAAAGTGTATTTATCCTTGCTTGATTGACTTTTTTGATCTATTAAACAATTTAAAGTTGAGAACCAAAAAGAAATTAACCTAAAAAGCTTCACGTATTCACTAAAAACCAGACAATAGTGCAGGTTTTTGTACAATTAGTGATGTGTGTGTATATGATATTAGGAATGATCATCAATTCTCCCTTGTATCTGGGCATTTCAGATCAGTCAAGGATCATTCTATGAAATTAGAGTTGTGGCCAATAATGAGTAAGGAGATTGAATCAGTAATAAAAGTTTTATTTCACATCAAGGAAAAGCCAGGACCTGATGGCTTCACTGCTGAATTTGACCACACATTTAAATAATTAATACCAATCTTTCTCAAACTCTCAAAGCATAATACCAAAGTGTAAATTATCCCTGGATGCAAGGATGGTTCAACACATGCAAATTAATATATGTGACACAACACAGAGAGTGAAGGACAAAAACCATATGATCATCTCAATAGATGCAGAAAAAGCATTTGACAAAACTTGGCATCCTTTCAGTATAAAAACTCTCAACAAATTAAGTATAGAATGAATGCACCTGAACACAATCAAAGCCTTATATGAAAAGCCCACAGCTAACATTATACTCAGTGGTGAAAAGTTGAAAGCTTTTTTTAAAGTCAGAAACAAGATAAGGTTGCTCACTCTTGCCACTTCTTTTCACCATAGTGCTGGAATTCCTAGCCACAGTAACTAGGCAAGAGAAAGAAATGAGTCATCCAGATCTGAAATGAAGAGGTTAAATTGTCTGTTTGCAGACATGATGTTATATACAGAAAACCCTAAAGTCTCCAAGTTACAATTAATAAATGAATTCGGTAAAGTTGCAGGAAAAAATCAACATACAAAAATAAGCAGTGTTGTAGTACACTAACAATGAACTATTCAAAAGGGAAATCAAGAAAGTATCTTATTTACAATAGCTACAAATAAATACTTAAGAATAAATTTAGCCAATGAGGTAAAAGATCTGTACACTGCAAGCTGTAAACTATTGATGAAATAAATTGAAGAAACAACTAAATAGAAATATATTTTGTGTTCAATGATTGGAATAATTAATATTGTTAAAATGTCCATACTATCTAAGGCAATGTACAGGTTCAGTCCAATCTGTATCAAAATTCCAATAAAATATTTCACTGAAATAGAAAAAACAATTCTAACATTTGTATGGAATCACAAAAAGTCCTGAAGAGCCAGAGCAATCTTAAGCAAAAAGAACAAAGCGGGAGGCATCACACTACTTGATTTCAATATATATTACAAAGTTATAGTAATCAAAACAGCATGGTACTGGCATAGAAACAGACACATCAACCAATGGAACAGAATCAGAGTAGAGAGACCGGAAATAAACTCATGCCATTTACAGTCAGTTCATTTTCGACAAAGATACCATGAACACACAGTGGAGAAGGAACAGTCTCTTCAATAGATAGTTTTGGAGAAACTGGATATCCACAGCAGAATAATGAAATTAGACCCTTATCTGATACCATGTACAAAAATTAACTCAAAATGGATTAAAAACTTAAACATCAGACCTGAAACTGTAAAAGTACTAGAAGAAAATACAGGAGAAAAGTTCCATAACGTCGGTTTTGCATAGGCAACAAAGCAAAAAATAGACAAATAGAATCACAGCAAATAGAATCACCAAAAAGCTTCTGCTCTGTGAAGGAAACAACCAACAGAATGAAGAGACAACCTATGGAATGAGAGAAAATATTTCAAACTATGCATCTGATAAGGAGTTAATATCCAAAATATGTAAGGTACTCAAACAACTTAACAGCAAGAAAACAAATAACCTAATTTAAAAATGGGCAAAGAACCTGAACAGATATTTCTCAAAAGAAGATGTACTAATAGCCAACAAATACATGAAAAAATGCTCAACATCACTAATTATCAGGGAAATGTAAATTAAATCTACAATAAGCTATCACTTCATGTATGTTATAATGGCTGTTATCAAAAAGTCAGAAGAGAACAAGTATTAGAGAGGATGTGGAGAAAAGGGAACTCTTGCATACCATTGGTGGGAGTGTAAATTAGTGCAAACATTGTGGAAAACAGTAAGGAAATTCCTCAAAAAATTAAAAATAAAACTAGCATATGATCCAGCAATCCCACCACTGAGTATATATACAAAGAAAATGACGTTAGTATATTGAAGAGATATCTGCACTCCCATATGGATTGTAGCATTAGTCCCAATAACAAGATAGAGAATAAATCGAAGTGCTGGTAAAGATGAATGGAGTTTTTAAAATGTTATATATACATACATACACATATAACATATCACATTTATACACACACAATGGAATGTTTTAAAACTTTTAAAAATGTTCTATATATAATATACCTATCACATTTCTACACACATACAGCCATACAATAGAATATTATTCAAACTTAAATTTAAAAAAGAAGAAAATTCTGTCATTTGTATCAGCATGGATGAATCTGAAGGACATTATACTAAATGAAATAAAGCACAGTAAGACAAATACCTTGTGATCTCACTTATACGTGGAATCTATAAAATTTGATTTCTAGAAATAGAGAATAGAATGGTAGTTGGGAGGGGAGGGAGAATTGGGGAGATGTTGGTCAAAGGATACACAATTTTAGTTAGACAGGAGAAATAAACTCAGGAGATTTATTGTACAACATGGTGACTATAGTTGACAACAATGTATGATGTACTTGAAAATTGCTAAGAGAGTAGATTTTAAATGTTCTCACCACACAAAAAGTAATTATGTGAGGTAATGCCTATGTTAATTAGCTGAATTTAGCCATTTCCCAATCATGCATGATTCAAAACATCATATTGTGCAGCATAAATATATACAATTTGTATTTATCAGTTAAAAAAAATCAACAATGACAAGGCCAGGTGGGGTGGCTCATACTTGTAATCCCAGCACTTTGGGAGACTCAGGCAGGCAGATCACCTGAGGTTAGGAGTTGGAGACCAGCCTAGCCAACATGGTGAATGAAACCCCATCTCTACTAAAAATACAAAAATTAGCCTGTTGGTGGCGCGAGCCTGTAATCCCAGCTACTCAGGAGGCTGAGGCAGAAGAATTGCTTAAACCCAGGAAGCAGAGGTTCCAGTGAGCCTGAGATTGCACCACTGCACTCCAGCCTGGGTGACGAAGCGAGACTCCATCTCAAAAAAAAAACAAAAAAACACAAAAAAAACCAAAACAGCAACAACAAAAAGTAGACACATGAAGTCTTCTCATCCTGAACCATTCACATTATTATAACTTTAGGCCACTATATATTAATGTCCAAATTCATCATGAGCCACAGAGCAGACAAATGATAGAATTTGGAGTAGGAAGAAACTTCAGGGCTTTCTGAATGTGGGGGCAAAAAAACAACAGTATATAAAGAACTCCATTCTCTTCCTAGCTGTGCCACACATACCTTCTTTAGCCTAAAATTTTTTATCAGTAAAGTGAGAATTTGGGTATAAATTACTTCTTTGTGGTAGAGGGCAATTAAAAAAATTAATTCCTCTCTACGTTCTGAAGGATGGTGAAAAAGAGCTGAATTACATAGGACAATAAGTTTTTGAGAAGCCAAGTGGGGAAACAGAGGAAGGAAGATATAACCAGACAAAAGAAGTCTAATGGGAGGAATCTGGGGAATTTTCTTTTGCATGCTGTGTGAGTGTGCTGATAAGCCTTGCCCATTCTTTGGGAGTTAGAATATTGGGACAGGTTGGGAAGGTGCCGGGGATGTATTGCAAAGTACAACTAAGTCCATCTAAGGGATCTAACATGTGCCAGGAGTGAGAAGAGAAGCTGTCCAAAAAAGGCCAGTCATCTTTGGGTTCCATGAGATTCTTTGCGTGTCTCAAAATCTCTGGCTGTGAAAGCTATCCCTGCTTCACAGCATTTATCTTAAATAATAGCTTGCTTTTTTTCTAAATCCCCTCAGAATTTTTGATGAGCCATTTGGAACCTGACTGATGTATATCTTTGTGCTATATATAAAGAAAGGATTTGTCCAGAAGAAAAAAAAAATCACACAAACAGGACTATAAAAACGACACTCAAGAAAAAAAAAAGCTGCTTGAAAGAGCAGTTTTCAAACACCTTAAATACCTTAAAACATGATTTTATCAATTTTCCTTCATAAAATACATTCAAGTTGTGGCCAATCATCTAAAATGATGTGTCTATATGTTTTTTTCTAATTGTGCACAAAGATAATTGGAAGACATTTACTTTTTAATGTGTAAATTAAAACAAGATTTAGGGAAGTTGGCTAATAATATGGCAGGCTGATTAGATGAATTAGTAAATTAACCCAAGCTGTTACTGTACATATGTAAGTCCTCTGAGATAGGAATTTTTAATTGATTCCTCAAGGGCACTTGTTAAAGTGGCAAGATGGCTGCTTGACTGTTCATGTAAATAATAATAATAAAAAAAGCTAACATAAAAAATGCTGTCAGTTAACCTCCATACTGGCAGTAATGAACTTCGTGCAGACGCCACAATCACTGAACATCAAAGTTCCAGTTGAAATGCAAGCCCAGATAACTTCATTTGCTCTCTTCCTGCTCCCCTTCCAACTCCCTCCATCTCCAGTCTCATCCATCAGCAAGGGCAGACCCCTCTTGTCACCTACCCGTGCCCACACTCCAGTCCCCTCCAGCTCAGTTGTCCTCTTTACCTCTATCATATACTACGGATTTGTGCATCATTCTAATGCTCGTATCCTATCTCCCCTATAAAGTGCTAAATACATCGAAGCTTCTTGTAGTGTCATGTAGTAGAAAGGGAATGGGATTTCATCCGCCTGAGTTGGGTTCAAATCCTAACTACTCAATTTTATAAATGTGCAACTTATGGAAGGTGACTTTAAACTAGAGTCCATGTTTCCTCATTTGTAATTTGAAGATGGTAATACCTATTTTGCATGGTTGCTGTGGGAATTTAAGATGATGTAGATAAAGCTCCCGGGATTTAGCACTTCATTAGTAGTGAAAATTATTTTCTTTGCCTGTGTCCTTTTATTGAAATGCAGCTTTACTCCAAGTGACACTGCTTCCACCACAACACTGACTGTTGCTGCTATATTTGGGTGGCTTTTTTAAATTTTAAAAATTAAAAAAGAAAACTTTTATTTTAGGTTCAGAGGTACATGTGTAGGTTTGTTATAGGGTAAATTGCCATGTCATGGGGGCTTGTATGCAGGTTATTTTGTCATTCAGGTGATAAACATAGTACCCAATAGGTAGGTTTTCAATCCTCACGCTCCCCTCTCCCTCCACTCTCAGGTGAGCTCTGGTGTTTGTTGTTCCTTCTCTGTGTCCATGTGTACTCAAGGTTTAGCCCCCACTTATAAGTGAGAACATGTGGTATTTGGTTTTCTTTTCCTGTTTTAGTTCACTTAGGACAATGGCCTCCAGCTCCATCCATGTTGCTGCAAAGGACATTATCTTGCTCTTTTTTATGACTGTGTAGTATTCTATGGTGTGTATATACCATATTTTCTTTATCCAGTCTGCCAGCAAAAAACAAATAACTAATTAGAAAGTGGGCAAAAGACATGAACACTTTTCAAAGGAAGACACACATGTGACCAACAAGCATATGAAAAAATGCTCATTATCACTAATCATTAGAGAAATGCAAATTGAAACCAAATGAGCGCTGGGCACAGTGGCTCATGCCTGTAATCCCAGCACTGTGGGAGGCTGAGGTGGGCAGATCGTCTGAGTTCAGGAGTTCGAGACCAGCCTGGCTGACATGACCAAACCCTGTCTCTACTAAAAATACAAAATTTAACTAGGCATGATGTGCATGCCTGTAATCCCAACTACTCAGGAGGCTGAGGCAGGAGAACCACTTGAACCCAGGAGGCAGAGGTTGCAGTGAGCCAACAGTGCACCACTGTACTCTAGCCTGGGCGACAGAGTGGGACTCCATCTCAACAAAACCCAGAAAAACAGAAAACCAAATGAGATACCATCTCACACTAGTCAGAATGGATATTATGTTAGCTTCTTAAAGAGGACCCAGCATTATCCTGGTTTCCCAAAACTGCTTTCTGACAATTTTATGTAGTTTTCACCTAATAATGAAGTGTCCTGGACACTTCCATCTTTTACTTTCAAACAAAAACATTTATGCAATTATTCTTTCATTTAATCCTTACAAGAATTCTAGGTGGTAGGGAGGGCCCATATTATTATCTCCACGATATATTCAAGTTCTCGTTACTGTCACCCCTGGGTCATTTCTTCTTAATCCTGAGGACTTTGGAGCTTGGCTCACAGCTTTTCTCTATTCTACCATCTACTGTCAACTTTAGTGACATCATGATATTTACTGATGAGCCATCAAATGGCCTGCCCTTACACGGACATTTACCTCCGTTTCATTTTACCAATTACATTTACAGAAGTATATTTTGGACTTTTGGATCACTTTTAACTGCTCTTCTGAAAATTTGAATTTGAAATGACTCTCTCTGCTGGCAACCTTGTATATTTTCTCTTCTCAAACTTTTCCATTTCCCTAAAGCCTGTTCTGCCTCAGGACACAGTCCTGCTTCTTGAATCCTTCCTAGTCCACTTCATTTCCTCCATAACCAGCCTGAATTTCCAGCGTGTGCTTGTTCATTCATTCGTTCACTTGTTCATTCATTTATTCCACATTTGTTGAGTGTATTTTGTGTGTCAGACACTGGCAGGAACTGTGCTAGGCTCTGACCTCAGTCCAGAAGCAGCTCAGGGCAGACTGGTCGGTCAGTCCTTTCATCATACCCTCTTTGACACTTTTGGATTCGTTATCCTCTTTTCTTTCCTTTGTTCCTAGCAGGCAAACTATCTGATTTATTTCTTTCTTTCCCTGTTCTTAGACCCTCTGGCTCTAATCATCTCTAGGGAACATCTTGTCTCCTTCTGACTCCCTGCCTGAGCTGAGCCTTCAGTGCAAATCTAATTACTCATATATCCCGGACAGTCCTCTTTCTCTGCAGCCCCCGTTATTCCAGAGCTTTACTTTCTCTTCAAACCTGTGCGCACCCTCCACATTCCAGCTCTCTGAGTGGATGACCCAGCCTGGCTTTACTAAGAAAACAAAGACTGTTAGTTATGAATTCCCTCAGTATCCCTCACCAGTTATCTAGACTTCTTCCATATTATTCTCCTGTTTTTTTTTTCCCTCCCCCACCAAAAGGTAAGATCAAATGCTATGGTGGAGGACCATAGCTATATTTGGAGGACACCCTCCAAAATGCATATGTTGAAACTTGATTGCAATGTGATATATAGTGTTAAGAAGTGGGGCCTCCCAGCACCTTAATCTTGGACTTTCCAGCTTCCAGAACTGTGGGAAATAAATGTATATTATTAACAAATTATCCAGTCTCAGGTGCTTTGTTTTAGTGGCAAGAACTGACAAAGACAATAAAGCAAGAGAAGACATTGTTTTCACAGGTAGCATCTTCTTAGGTTCTTTGGTCCCATCTCCTGACTTCCACCTAGATTTCTTATATCATGTGTGCTTTCTATCTTCCATATCGCTTTCTTCAATAGATTCCTACCCTTAGCCTACAAATTTCTTCAGAGTCTTCTTTCCAGCCTCCCTACTCCTCAAGCTTCCACACAAAATTCCATTAACAATCAGCAATCTTGAGGAAGATGTCTCCACTCATTGCCTTCAGTAATTTGCCTTTTCTTCCTCCAAAACTAACAAAATTGCTTCAATACCTACTAGCCAATTTCCAGTGGCCCTTCAGGCTTCTAGTTCCTGGAAACAATTGACCACCTCTTGTGTTTATTCTGACCCAGTCTACCGTCTGGCCAGAATTTGGCAAGTAGGAGCTGAAGCAAAAATCCTAGATCTTTTTTTTTTTTTTGCGTTTTTCCAGTCTCGATCCTCCACCTCCAAGGTTCTGCATTTACTTGGTGTTTGACCTTTTGCTCCGTCTTTGACTTCCAGCCAAAACTTATCACTTCAATCTGATGACAGATTTTCATTCTCTGGAAAATCTTTGGAACATGCCCACAGTGCCTTACAGGGTTCCAGGTGCTGTAACCCTACTCTGTGCCTAGTTAGCATATCTGGTTTCCCTGAGGGGTCTGGTCTGACCTCCTCTGCATGAGTGGGAGTCTTAAAGTCTCACCTCCCTTGGTTTTCATGACACTTTCCTCTCCTGATGCTTTTTATACTCCTCTAACCACTCTTTCAAATATCTTGTGAAATCTCTTCTTTCTTCTCTTCTCACTCTATACTCTTTTCTTGGCAGATCTCATCCACTCCATTGGCTTAAATACCATCTCTACATTGCCAGCTCCCAAATTTATAATCCAATTTTGAATTTTTTTCTAAGTTCTACATATGTAATGCAAAATGCCCACTGGATAGCTTCTGTAATTTGGACCTCAAATTCAACATAATTAAAAGCGAATTTATCATCTTTTCCTTCTAATCTGATCTTTTCTGTGTTCCCTATCTCGGTTAATGTTACTTTTAACTGATTGCACCAGGGGTCCCCAACCCTGGGGCCAAGGACCGGTATCAGTCTGTGAAACTTCATCTGTATTTATAGCTGCTCCCCATTGCTCACATTACTGCCTGTGTTAGTCCATTCTCTCACTGCTGTAAAGAACTGCCTGAGACTGGGTAATTTATAAAAAGGTTTAATTGACTTACAGTTCTACAGGGCTGGGGAGGCCTCAGGAAACTTACAATCATGGTGGAAGGGGAAGCAAGCACATCTTACATGGCAGCAGGTGAGAGAAAGAGAGAGAGAGAGTGCAAAGGGGGAAGAACCCTTTATAAAACCATCAGATCTTGTGATAACTTGCTCACTATCATGAAAACAGCATGGGGGAAACCACCCCCATGATCCAATCACCTCCCTCTCTTGACATGTAGGGATTATAGGTCCATCCCTCAACATGTGGGGAATACAATTTGAGATGAGATTTGGGTGGGGAAGCAGAGCCAAACCATATCACTGACTGAGCTCCACCTCCTGTTAGATCAGCAGCGGCATTAGGTTCTCATAGGATTACAAAGCCTATTGTGAACCGCACATGTAAGGGATCTAGGTTGCATGCTCCTTGTGAGAATCTAATGACTGATGATCTGTCACTGTCTGCCATCACTCCCAGATAGGACTGTCTAGTTGTATGAAAACAAGCTCAGGGCTCCCACTGATTCTACATTATGGTGAGTTGTATAATTATTTCATTATATATTGCAATGTAATAATAATATAAATAAAATGCACAATAAAGGTAATGCATTTGAATCATGTCGAAACCATCCTTCCCCACCCCAGTCTGTGGAAAAATTGTCTTCCATGAAACCGATCCCTGGTGCCAAAAATGTTGGGGACCGCTGGCTTACACCTAACAGCCACTTGAATATTATCATCTCTTGTATCTGTTTTTGTATCAATTTCTTCTGATGCAGCCTGAACCCTTCCTTGCATTGTCTGTTGCCTGGACTTTTCCAATAGTCTAATACTTGCCTCATTCTCACACCAGCTTCCCTCTTCAAGTTATTTTCCACAGGGTACCAGAGTTTACCTTCTAATGGATAGTTTTGTTTATGTCACTCCCCAGTGTTAAAGCCTTTTCCTGGATTCTACTGCCTATAGGGTAAAGTCTAAATTCTTTAACTTGGCACACAAGCCTCTTCATAATCTTTCCACAACTCAATTTTTATCTTAAGATTCAAAGCTTTGCCTGTGTTTTACTACATATGCCAGTTACTTTAGACAACTTGTTGTTTCTGAAATGTCATCTAATATTTTCACATCTAAAGTTCTATGTATGCTTTCTCTTCTATCTAAAGTGACTTTGCTTTTTTTTCTTCCAATTTAAACCTTAATTCAATGTCCATCTCTGCCACTAGAGCTTCTGGAAAGCCTTTCCTAAGATATTCCATTGTGTTTACTTGGCACTTACATTCCCCTACTGCACATGTGACTCAGGGACCCAGGCTCCTTCCACCTTGTGGCTCTGCTGTCTCCTGGAGCTCTTAGAGAGTTTCACTAGATTTTCTGCATGTTGTTGGAAGATGAGGAAGGTAAACAGAGGATCACACGTGGGAGAGTGTTATGGCATATACCACTGCTGCTGACAACCCAGTGACCTGAACTCAGTCATGTAGCTGTAGCTAATTGCAATGGAAGGTGAAAAGAGTAGTCTAGCTGTGCCTAGGAGGGAGAAGGAAATGGTTTAGTGAACAGCTAATAAATGTTTGTGAATTGAATTAATATATTATCATAGAATAGGCATGAGCTGAGGTAATTCTATATCAGTGTTCTAGCCTTTCAGATTCCTTACTGGCTTCCGACTTTGTAATTCCAAAAAAAAAAATTATACCTTCAGGTTTGGTCAGAACATTGATTGTACTGCTTGACCAAACATTTTCATTAATAACATTTATTATATATAACCTGTACTGACATTATAAATTCTCAGAGATCGAACACTATCTAAAGAACATAAATAGTGTAATGAAGATCATTTAATGTATGTTCCTCCCAATGATTTACAAATCATTCAAAATTACTTCATGATGTTGCCAGGCTTCGAGGCCATTAAATTCAAATCCATCCAGTTAACAGTTTGCTGGGAATGGCAGACCCTGTGCAAAATGCAATCCTACTGTGTGCAGTAGAAAGAACATTGAGGGTGCTACTCTGACCGCACTGCTTCCTGACTGGGTGTAATTGATAAGTTACTTAGCAAAAATTTCTTTTAAAATAATGGACTTTTAATGGATGATCTCTTAACCCTCTTGCAATTTTAACATTCACTACTAGGATTTGTTTGAAAGTACTGGTTAATAAAGGATAGGCTGGTTAATAGGCTAATAGGATGGTAATCAATAGAGAGTTTACTATTTCTAAGTGAGTTAGGTTAAATTAAATTGTGTTTAGTATTAGAAGTGTGTTAGTCATCTTTAAAGGCCAAAGGAAAGTACTGTCTAAAATTACATGAGGACTTCTTCATTCCTATACTTATAATCTGATGAAAGCGCAACAGTTATTGGGCCCATTTGCAAGGGCTGTTCCCCTTGCCAGTGTTCATGGGATATCGCATACCTGCCATACTGCTAAATGGTCCACTATGAGAATAGCCAATGGCTTTTGTTATCTTAATAGCATCATATCTCAAGATGCTATCATTGTGGAAGAAATCACTATTTGCTTTTTGGCAAAGAGTGCTTTGAAATAATTTGCAAAAGGCTTGTTTAGGGATCATGGAAGTAAGATTGACACTATGGAAATGTGCACCACTTCTTGGTGGGCTGCAGATTGCCCTGCCTATGGCTCACCTTAGACATTTTCCTACCATCCTATCCAGTATCAGTAAACGTGGCCTGCTTTCATTTTTTTCTCCAGATAACACTCGTGAAGCAGCAAAAGAAGTTCCACATTATTCTAGAAATTAATGCCAGTGAAGTCAATAGTGTACATCAAGTTAACACAATTTCTTTCTGATGGTCCTGAAAATATAGGGGGACTTGGAATTAACACCTGTGATGCAGAAACTAATCTGCCGTTCATTAGATGTGCCATGTTGGTCATATCGCTTAAGCCCACACTTCCTGACTTGTTCTTCATGAAATGGGAATAATGCATTCATTTGTTTATTGAGCACTACTATGTGCTAGGTACCCTTTTGGGATTAGAGAAATAGTAGCAAGCAAACTTAATTTCCACTGCCATGGAGTTTACATCCAAGTAGAGAAAGCATACAAAAACTACATTTTGTCATATGGCAAAAGTGCTATGGGGAAAATTAAAGCAGAGTAATGGGGGTGAGGGGGAGACTAGGAGATAGCGTACTATTTTTTTGAGTAGTCAAGGGAGAATTCTGAATAGGTAACATTTGAAGGAAAACTTGAAAGAAGTGAGGGAGGAAGCGATGTAGATATCAGAAGAGAGTATGTGTCAAGAAAAAGAGAGAACACATGTAAAAAAAACTTGAAAAAATAATGATTTCTTTTTTTCAATCTACATTATAGGGTTGCTGTGAGTATCAAATGAAAGAATATATGTGATCTGTATGTAGGTACGTGTGTGTGTGTGTGTGTGTGTGTGTGTGTGTGTGTATTTGGAGACAGGATGTCACTCTGTTGCCCAGGTTGGAGTGCAGTATTATAATCTTAGCACACTGCAGCCCCAAACATCTGGACTCAAGCAATCCCTCCACCTCAGCCCTCCTAGTAGCTAGGACTACAGGTATGCACCACCATACCCACTTAATTTTTTAATTGTTTATAGAGACAGAGTCTTGCTATATTGCCCAAGCTGGTCTTGAACTCCTGACTTCAAGCCATCCTCCCACCTCCTCCTCCCAAAGTGCTGGGATTATAGGCATGAGCCACCACACCTGGCCTGATCTATATATTTTTAAGCATTAAATTCATTTTGCTGCTTTTGTGGTTACTATTTTTATAGCTCATTGTTGCAAAGTGAACTCTTTTATGTCTCATTAAAAGAGAGAAATTCTCTGACAGAGAACTTAAAGGATGTGTAGCAACTGCCATCATCTTAAGGTTCACCAATGAAAATACACTTTATCTGTACTTTCAGAGCACTTATAAATTACTGGAAGATGTCTGTGTAAAAAGAGTACAGTATAAGAGAAAATAACACAAGGCAAGTGTCTAGTTGATGCAGCAGTCTAGTGAATCATCTCTGAGATTTGAGAATTCAATGATTCTTATGACATCAGAGATAGATTTCTCTATTTAGGAATTCTTCTTACATCAGATTTTCCTCCCCCCGTCTCCTTCTCTTTCCTTTATTTCTTGCTTTCCTGCCTTTTATATGCACATTTTGTGATGGCTTAGAAGAAGAACACACACAGTAAATGGTGGTTGAGAAAGAGGAGTTTATTACATTGGCATGAATATAGCTAAGAACATATTTCTTAGTGTTATATTTAAACACTATTAGATAATTTTAGATAATTACATAACAAGTTAAGTAACAGGCAACTTTTATAATTTTCTCAGATAAACAGGGATGGGGAAATCATGGTTCTTTGCCTCTGTTCCTCTAATATTGGGGAACAGCTGACTTGAGTACGGAAATATTCTTGCCACCTATTTGTATTTGTTTTTTGTTTTGTTTTTGTTTTTGAGGTGGAGTCTCCCTCTGTCACCCAGGCTGGAGTGCAGTGGCACAGTCTCGGCTCACTGCCATCTCTGCCTCTGGGGTTCAAGAGATTCTCCTGCCTGAGTCTCCTGAGTAGCTGGGATTACAGGCGTGCAGCACCACGCCTGGCAAATTTTTGTATTTTTAGTAGAGACAGGGTTTCCCTCTGTAGGCCAGGCTGATCTTGAACTCCTGGCCTCAGGTAATCTGCCTGCCTCGTGCTGGGATTACAGGGATGAGCCGACGTACCCGGGCTGTATTTGTTTTTATATACACATGGAATAAATATTCAAAATCCTTTGTGAAGTAAGGCAGGGTATATAGAAATGTATAAACAACAAACTTTGGAAACAGGAAAACAGAACTGAAAGAATGTTTATAAAGGTGCACGATGAGAGAGCAATTCCACAGCGGGATTGTTTAGCATTAGTGAAATACCCATGCCTGGGGTAAGTGACATAATGGTTAGTCATGCATGTTTGTGTATATTACTATTATGTATTTAAAATATCATTGAAACTTATAAATATATTCCCCGTCCTTGACACTAACCCATAGCATGATCTGAAAATCAGAACCTCATTTGTAATGATTTGTAGACAGTAAGTTCTACATTCTTTCATTTATTCATTTATTTGTTACCTTAACTTCAAGGCTTGCAATGTTTACTGAGCATTTGCTGTATAACTTTGGGGTCATGGTTTTATAGTGCCTGGGAAAAGAAACAGGGCTAGAGATATAGAGCACTGGGGTTTTAATTGCTTTAGTTGGCAAAAAGAAAAGGATTTCTGAGTTCTCCTACGTCTCTTTTCTCAAGTTTACACCAAGCATTACATACCCTGACCTCCCACCCACTTTAAATAATTCCCGAGAGATTCATGATTTTTAAACACTGGGATGCTTAAGGCACACCTGGTGTGCTTGCTACAAATGCAGTGACCCTGATTCATTATGTATGGGGTGCTGTCCAGAATCTGTATTTTGAATAAGGACCCAGGTGCTTCTGATGCAGGTGGTCTGTGGACCACACTGGGAGAAACACTGTTAAGACAAGTTTACTCAAAGGTAAAGAAGTCTTTAGAGAAACTAAATGTTGAAATGGGTGGCAAATGGTTGAAAGGTGGTTCTACTTGAGCAGGAGGCCTAGAATCCTGTGAAATTGGTGGGGGTAGAGAAATGATTTTTAGTAAGGATTTTTTTATAACAGTTTAATAAAGAATTATGAGCTGATTTAGTTAGAAGGAGCTATGTATGGTGGGCATTAGAGAAAAGAACATTGGTTGATAAAGTTAGAGGGGCCTCAAAGGCAAGGGGACAATTTTTCCCAGGTAGATATGGGGCCCAGAGGAGGGACATTACTAAGAAATGGTTCTGGTTAGTATAACTGTACACCAAACTACTCTAAAACTTACTAATAGTTGTTTACAGTTGTGCCCATGGATTAGGAATGTGGATTGAGCACATGGGAGTTAGCTAGTGACTAGTCATCCTTTGAGTGACTTAAAGGATGGGGTCTGGAACCATCAACAAGCACCTTAATTGGTGTTCCTGACACCTGGACGGCACTGATTTGAAAATCAGGACTGACGACTGCAGTGTCCACACATTGGGCTTTCTATGTGGCGTGGCTTCCTCAAAATATGATGGCCTTGGGGTAGTTGGACTTTTTACATGGTGACTCAAAGCTCTAAGAGCATGAGTGTTCTGGTGAACAATGTGGAAACTGCATTATCGTAGGACTTATGGTCTAGTTTCAGAAGTCACACAGCATCACTTCTGCAATGCTCTCTTGGTTGAAGCAGTCGCAAGCCCTCCTAGATTGAAGGAGAGGGAAATTAAACTCCACTTCCTGATGGGATAGTGGCAATGTCACCAAAAGAGCACATGATATGAGGAATACTGTTGTGCCATCTTTGGGAAAGAAAATTTTGCATTGAGATATAGAAGGAATCTGAGGAGTTGAGTGATGGGAAGAATGGGAAAAAATAGATCAATCAATTGTGGAAAGTTTATTCAATGCAATACTATACAGCAGTGAAAATGAGTTAACTACCACTACATACATGAATGTGGATGAAGCTTAGAATAAATATTGTGTGTTGTTAAAAGTTTCAAAAAAGTTTCATGCTACCAGTTTTATAAACTTCAAAATAGTTAAAATAAGAAACACAATTTTATCATTTAGGAATAGCTATACATGAGGGGTTTTCAAAAAGTTTTGGGACTAGTTTACTTTTTCCAACTACACTTTAACATAATCCCAGGGAAGATGCTCCTTTAAACAGTTTTGAGCCTGAAATCTCTCTCTTAGGCTCCAGGATGACATTAGACTCTTCTGTTCTCCTCCATTAGGTCAACCCAACATACCTGAAAACCAAATTCAAGAAATGCCTTCATTCTTACAATTCCTCAGATTAGGCCTCTTCCTTCTTCATGATTTCTCCTGAAAGTCTGCATCTGTCCTTTCTGTTTTATTCTCACTGTCACAGTCTGGAACAGATCCAGGTTTAGATCCAGGTTTAGACTCTCTTTTAGAGAGTGGCATCATGCTTGGCCAGCGGTCATCTTTTGGTGTGTCAAGTTGGTGAATGCTCATCTGTTTGCTTTCAAGCTTCTAAGATTTTGTTGACATATCTGTTGTGCTGTTGTCTGAGCTCCTATTCTTTAAGCCTTAGGAGCTTTCTCCTTTGTGACCCTGTTAATGTAGTTTTGTAGAGTTTTCTTAGCAGGTAGAGGTAAATATATGCATTCAACTCGCCATCTTTAACAAAAAGTGCCCATATACCCATATACTGTTCGAAATATTTTACAATATTGTTAGTGACTGCATAGTAACTCCTGCTGTTCTTCTTCTTATAATTTTTATCATTTAGTTCCATTTTCCACAAGCTTTTTGAAGTCCCCTTGTATGTGGTATGACCCTTAAGAAAATGCAAGCCAATGAAATAAAGAAAACAAAGTTTGGGACAGTGGTGACATCTGGGGGATACGGATGGGAAAATGAAAGAACAGAGAAGAACACATGGGAAATTTGTAGGTTCCAGCAGTGCTTTGCTTTTTAGATGGGGGTGGACTCATGGGTTTTCATCCCATTCTTTATTCATTTACTACTATTTTACACATGTTGCCTGAGTGATTAATTTACTTATTCATTCAACAAATATATATTGAGAGCCTAGTATATGCCTGACACGTGTTAGCCAGTGAGAACTGAATGATAAATAAATAGTCATGGCTCCTGACTTTACAGAAGGGATTATGGTAAAGAAATACACAGGGGAGGAAACAAATAGGGAATGACAAACAGTGAGATAAGTCCTCTTATAGGAGGACAACAGCTGTGAGAGGTACATGTCCCAGACTTGGCAGTCAGGAAAGGTTTCTGTAAGGAAAACGCATTTTAATTAAGGCCTAAAGAATAAATAAAAAAATAGAAGAGTATGTTCAAGGAAGGATTTGAAGGTGAGAGGGGCCTAACATGTTTGTGGTATTGAACATAAAAAGTGAGATGGGAAATAAACAAAGATGATTTTGGACAGTTAAATAGGGCCCAAGTCATAAAAGTTCTTGGAAACTATTTGCATTCATGGGGACTCTTGGTGGCAAGCACCGGAAGCACACCTCAATCAACTAAAAAATATTTTAATCATAAATATGAAGCACCATCTACAGAGCCCTAGGACAGGGATGGGGCTAGTTCACAAGGACATCTGACCTTGAATACCATGAGCACCTGCTTGTCTTGGTTCGTCCTGTCCATCTGTTTTCTTTCTCTCTGCAGACACCTCTTCTTCTAAGGGTCACATAACAGAAAATATGACCACTGACTCTCTTAGTCCCAAGTCCTCAAATCCAGAAAAAGATACTTGTCAAGTATGACAAGATTAATAACACAGCTGTCATGGAAACCACATAGATAGATGGGAGCAACAGCTTGGGAAGAGATCCATATCTCTTTGCTAAGAACTGGTATCTTTTCCTAAAATCAGTAAGAGGATGATAATAAAACTTGATTTGCATACTAGAAAGATGACTTTGTCCAGAGTTTGGAGAATGGTTTGGGGCCAAGGGGTGGTGGTGATAAGGCCAAAGATAAGTTGGGAGCTTGCTGCAGATGATAGAGAATGCAGTGTGGGTAGTGGCAGTGTGACATTGAGGGCATGTGATGTTCATTTCATTTATTTTCTACTACACGTGAGTATTCCAAACTTGTGTCATTGACCATTTTCCCCAAAATTCTGGCACCCAAAAAGAAGTGGATAGGGTTTCTGTGGTCAATGAGATAGCCATCTACAGGAGATCAATAATGCAAATTAGCATATCCAAGTATCTAAGAAATTGGTTGTTAAAGAAACAAGTTCAATTTTCTTTGACCCAGTTTCTCACATATACATGTCAGGTTAGATCTTTCATGTAATATCTATGAACAGCCCACAGAATTATGTCTTCACAATTTGAAAATACTACATAGAGACAATGAAGAGTGAAGATAAGATGACTGGGACTAGTTTACTCTTTCCAACCATGCTTTGAGATAATCCCAGGGAAGATGCTGCTTTAAACAGTCTTTAGACTGAAATCTGTTTCTTAGGCTTCAGGATGATATTAGACTCCTCTATTCTGCTCCATCAGGTATACCCAACATACATAAAAACCAAATTGAAGAGATGCCTTCATTCTTCCAATTCCTCAAGTTAGACCTTTTCCCTCTTCATGATTCCTCCTGAATGTCTGCATCTGTTCTTTTCATTTTATTCTCATTGTCACAATCAGCGGGGTAGATCAGGTTTAGGGAACTCTCTTTTAGAAAAAATGAAGAAATTATAAATACAAAATTAGGCATGGAAGTTAATTTTTATTTAGGCTGGGAAAAGGAATCATATCACACAAACACCATAAACATTACAAAATCCATAAAAATAACACAACATTTTTATTAATTCACTGCCTGATATACTTCAACACCTTGATTTTTCCCTGATACTTCTTTTTTTTGGGTACACAACACTATGTACTTGTTGATCACCTCTTTGTAAGCAAAAGACTGTGTAATATTTTCTGTAGAAAGAATAGAAAGACAACTCAGTCTTTCTCCAACTTAATGGATTGAAAATTTTAAAAGCTATTAATGGTTTAGAAAAGTTTCTTTCATCATCGCTTCATTATTGGTAATGCCATAAAATTGTTATCAAATCTATGAAAAAACTATCAAAATTTTTTTTTCATAACAAGCTGCTTTAGACTTACCATGAGATGGGACCAAAGGTTTGTGTTCTATAAACCTAGGAATTATATATATAGATATGTATTTTTTTTTTTTTTTTGAGACAGAGTCTCTGTTGTGCAGACTGGTGTGCAGTGATGTGATCGCAACTCACTTCAGCTTCAACCTCCCCAGCTCAAGTAATCTTTCTACCCTAGCTGCCCAAGTAGCTGGGATTACAGGAGCACGCCACCACGCCAGGGTGTTTTTTTTTTTGTTTCTGTTTTTTTTTGTAGAGATGGGGTTTTGACATGTTGCCCAGGCTGGTCTCAAAATCCTGGGCTCAGGCAATCTGCCTGCTTCTGCCTCCCGAAGTACTGGGATCACAGGTATGAACCATTGTGCCCAGCCTATACCTGTTTTTTACATTTCCAATATAAACAGAAACAAAGTACAGTGTGTTTATTATTATAATGTGGTTATACAGTTATAATGTATATGCTGCAGTGTCCAACATATTCTTGATGGGACAGAACATCTGTTTTGATTAGCTGTCAATGAAAACCAAATCATCCACTTCCAATGTTATACATCTGATGGTTGGAAGAATTTTCCACTGACTTGCTTATGGTTCCATACATTCCAAAATAGTTTTTCGCTTCTATCACCCATTGCCTTTGGGACCTTAGGGTCTTAGGTCATGTTATGTTGCAATATAGCATGTGTCTCTGCATCTTCATGGGAGTTAGCACTGGGAGATAGGCGTATTTCTGAAGCCATTTCTGTATAGGTAAAAATAATAATAACCTAACTCTTTAGGGAAGTGACTGAAATCCGCATAAACATACACCACTAAACCAGAACTAGATTTCTCTCCAACACAAATCCCCCTAGTCTGATTCCCAGAGTGCCCACTGCCACTCCAGAGCACAAGAGAAAAGTAATATTGAAGGAAGAACTAGGAGTGGAAAGAGACAGTGGTCTTAACCAACTATAATGTCTTATTTTTCCAAATTTTACAAGCCCACGTGACTCTGAGGGTAGGTCTAGGGTTTTTTCTGAGGCCTTGGAAGGGGCCTACGCAAATTTCATGATACATTCATCTTTGGCCACATCTCTGGGCTTTGCCCTTAGCTTAGACCATTGCATTAACCTCATGAATTGTCTGGATCAAGTCTCCCCTCTCAAACAGGTTGCATAACTGCTGCAACAATCTTTCCCAAATATCACTTTCACCATGACCTTCTTGGCTTAAACATTGGACATCCATAAAATAAAGTCTAAATCCCTTAGTCTGATACTCAAGGTGTCTACAATCTGGCTGTAACTTTGGTTGAGAAATTTTTATCCCATGACTTCCTATATATATAGCAAACAATTGGCCAGGCGTGGTGGCTCACGCCTGTAATCCGAGCACTTTGGGAGGCCGAGGCGGACAGATCACGAGGTCAGGAGATCGAGACCATCCTGGCCAACGTGGTGAAACCCCATCTCTACTAAAAGTACAAAAATTATCTGGGCGTGGTGGCAGGTGCCTGTAATCCCAGCTACTTGGGAGGCTGAGGCAGGAGAATCACTTGAACCAGGGAGTTGGAGGTTGCAGTGAGCAGAGATGGCGCCACTGCACTCCAGGCTGGCGACAGAGCAGGACGCCTTCTAAAACAAACAAACAAAATAAAGCAAAACAAAAGTGAACAATCAGTGGGAACCTATGTACTTATAGGCATTTTCCCAAATGTTAATATTTTAAGTCTTTGTAACAACCTTTACACATGAGAGAATGGAGGCTCAAAGATAACAGCTGGAATTGGGGGGCAAATGTGTCTGACTCAGTTGTCTCACTCTTTCTACTGCACTATGTGCTTCTCACTCAGTCCTTGAATTTGGATTTAGTTAAAACCGCCATTTAAATCCCATCCTTTCCATGAAGCTTTTCCAAATTACTTCCTTACTCTGAACTCTCACAATATTTGATACCTGTATTATTCAATGGGCATATGTTCAACACTGCCTTGCATTTTTCACTTATTTCATCTTTATGTATCCTAATTCTATCTCAGTTGCCAGCCCTCTAGGGAAAGAGAGAATGGCTGATACTTCTGCGCATCCCTTGTAACACCTGGCAAAGTTCCCTACCCCCATTTAATAGATAATTCTGAAATGAGTATATTTGTCCACCAGTGGGACCCAAAAGATTAAGGCGACAAGAGGAGAGGAGCCAGCCTTGGATCCAGAAGATTAAGGACAAAGGAGGGGAGAATAGCCAGCATCTTTACCTCTTGCTATTTCTTTACCCCATTATTAGATTATTAGGGTACAGTGAGTTGCCACTGGGGTTTGGTTTTCAATTCTTCTCAGAAGTGCAGCTGCTGATTGACAAGACCTTAGAGAATAGGAAAACAGCATGAGCACCAGTTGGCACTAGCTGCCACGGTGATTTATTCCCCAAAGCACCACTCTGAGGGGTGACTGACACACCCATCAGCTTTCACAGTCATGACAGAAGAAGACAAAAGAGCTCAGTTCCCTGGGGTTCTGAACACTTTAACTGCAGAAGTAGTTGAAATTTTCCACATCACTCTGACACTTGTCCAGTGTTCTCAAGTAGTTATAAGTTGGCCTTTCTATCATATTGTTGTCAGTCTTCGTTTTATTTTTTTACAGGAAAGAATGATTTCATGACTTTATCAGAATTACTGTAAAGATTTCTGGTGCAATTTTAAATTAAAATGCAAATTGTGTTTTTTAAATTATACTTTAAGTTCTGGGGTACATGTGCAGAATGTGCAGTTTTCTTGCATAGGTATGCATGTGCCATGGTGGTTCACGGCACCCACCAACCCGTCATCTACATTAGGCATTTCTCATAATGCTATCCGCGCAACAGGCCCCGGTGTGTGATGTTCCCCTTCCTGTATCCATGTGTTCTTATTGTTCAGCTCCCACTTATGAGTGAGAACATGTGATGTTTGGTTTTCTGTTCTTGTGTTAGTTTGCTGAGAATGATGGTTTCCAGCTTCATCCATGTCCCCGCAAAGGACATGAACTTATCTTTCTTTATGGCTACAAGTGTTCCATGGTGTATATGTACCACATTTTCTTTATCCAGTCTATCATTGATGGGCATTTCGGTTGGTTCCAAGTCTTTGCTATTGTGTAAACATACATGTGCATTGTCTTTATAGTAGAATGATTTATAATCCTTTGGATATATACTCAGTAATGGGATTGCTGGGTTAAATGGTATTTCTAGTTCTAGATCCTTGAGGAATCGCCTGTCTTCCACAATGGTAGAGCTAATTTACATTCCCACCATCAGTGTAAAAGCATTCTAGATGTGTGGTGTTATTTCTGAGGCCTCTGTTCTGTTCCGTTGATCTATATCTCTGTTTTGGTACCAGTACCATGCTGTTTTGGTTACTCTAGCCTTGTAGTACAGTTTGAAGTCAGGTAGCATGATGTCTCCAGCTTTGTTCTTTTTGCTTAGGATTGTCTTGGCTATATGGGCTCTTTTTTGGTTCCATATGAAATTTAAAGTCGTTTTTTCTAATACTGTGAAGAAAGTCAGTGGTAGCTTGATGGGGATAGCATTGAATCTATAAATTACTTTGGGCAGGATGGCCATTTTCACAATATTGGTATTTTCCTATCCATGAGCATAGAATGTTTTTCCGTTTGTTTGTGTCCTCTTATTTTCTTGAGCAGTGGTTTGTTCTCCTTGAAGCAGTCCTTCACATCCCTTGTAAGTTGTATTTCTAGGTATTTTATTATATTCGTAGCAACTGTGAATGGGAGTTCACACATGATTTGGCTTTTTGTTTGTCTATTATTGATGTATAGGAATGCTTGTGATTTTTGCACATTGATTTTGTATCCTGAGACTTTGCTGAAGTTGCCTATCGGCTTAAGGAGATTTTGGGCTGAAATCATGGGGTTTTCTAAATATACAACCATGTCATCTGCAAACAGCAACAATTCGACTTCCTAATTTCCTATTTGATACCATTTATTTCTTTCTCTTGCCTGATTGCCCTGACCAGAACTTCCAATACAAATGTTGAATAGGAGTGGTGGGAGAGGGCATCCTTGTCTTGTGCTGGTTTTCAAAGGGAATGCTTCCAGTTTTTGCCCATTCAGTATGATATTGTCTGTGGGTTTGTCATAAATAGCTCTTATTATTTTGAGATCTGTTCCATTAATACCTAGTTTATTGACAGTTTTTAGTATGAAGGGCTGTTGAATTTTGTTGAAGGCCTTTTCTGCATCTATTGAGATAATCATGTGGTTTTTGTCATTTGTTTGGTTTATATGATGGATTATGTTTATTGATTTGCATATGTTGAACCAGCCTTGCATCCCAGGGATGAAGCCGACTTGATCATGGTGGATAATCTTTCTAATGTGGTGCTGGATTTGGTTTGCCAGTATTTTACTGAGGCTTTTTCGTATCGATGTCCATCAAGGATGTTATTCTGAAATTTTCTTTTTTTGTTCTCTCTCTGCCAGGTTGTGGTATCAGGAGGATGTTTACCTCATAAAATGAGTTAGGGAGGATTCCCTCTTTTTCTGTTGTTTGGGATAGTTTCAGAAGGAATGATACAAGCTCCTCTTTGTACCTCTGGTAGAAATCGGCTGTGAATCTGTCTGGTCCTGGACTTTTTTTGGTTGGTAGGCTGTTAATTGCTGCCTCAATTTCAGAACTTGTTATTGGTCTACTCAGGGATTCGACTTCTTCCTGGTTTAGTCTTGGGAGGGTGTATGTGTCTAGAAATTTATCCATTTCTTCTAGATTTTCTAGTTTATTTGCGTAGAGGTGTTTATAGTATTCTCTGATGCTAGTTTGTATTTTTGTGGGATTGGTGGTGATATTCTCTTTATCATTTTTTATTGCATCTATTTGATTCTTCTCTCTTTTCTTCTTTATTTGTCTGGCTAGTGGTCTATCTATTTTGTTAACCTTTTCGGAAAACCAGCTCCTGGATTCGTTGATTTTTTTGAAGGGTTTTTTGTGTCTCTTTTTCAGTTCTGCTCTGATCTTAGTTATTTCTTGTCTTCTGCTAGCTCTTGAATTTGTTTGCTGTTGCTTCTTTAGTTCTTTTAATCTCTCAGCATTTGCTTCTCTGTAAAGGAATTTTTTATTTTTTATTTATTTATTTTTTTGAGATGGAGTCTTTCTCTGTCGCCCAGGCTGGAGTGCAGTGGTACGATCTTGGCTCACTGCAACCTCCGCCTCCTGGGTTCAAGCAATTCTACTGCCTCAGCCTCCCAAGTAGCTGGAACTACAGGCACTTGCCACCACACCACCACACCTGGCTAACTTTTTTTGTACTTTTAGTAGAGACGGGATTTCACTGTGTTAGCCAGAATTGTCTCGATCCCCTGGCCTCATGATCTGCCCACCTCAGCCTCCCAAAGTCCTGGGATTATAGGTGTGAGCCACCCTGCCAGGCCTGTAAAGGATTTTATTTCTCCTTCACTTACGAAGCTTAGTTTTGCTGGATATGAAATTCTGGTTTGAAAATTCTTTAAGAATGTTGAACATTGTCCCCTACTCTCTTCTGGCATGTAGGGTTTCTGCAGAGAGATCTGCTGTTATTCTGATGAGTTTCCCTTTGTGTGTAACCTGACCTTTCTCTCTGGCTGCCCTTAACATTTTTTTCCTTCATTTCAACCTTGGTGAATCTGATGATTATGTGTCTTGGGGTTGCTTGTCTCAAGGAATATGTTTGTGGTGTTCTCTGTATTTCCTGAGTGTGAATGTTGGCCTGTCTTGCTAGGTTGGGGAAATTCTCCTAGATAATATTTTCCAACTTGGTTCCATTCTTCCCGTCACTTTCAGTTACACCACTGAAATGTAGATTTGGTCTTTTCACATGGTCCCATATTTCTTGGAGGCTTTGTTCATTCCTTTTCATTCTTTTTTCTTTAATCTTGTCTTGCTTTATTCTTTTGAGTTGATCTTCAATCTCTGATATCCTTTCTTGTGCTTGATTGATTCAGCTATTGATACTTGTTTATGCTTCACAAAGTTCTTGTGTTGTGTTTTTCAGCTCTATCAGGTCATTTGTGTTCTTCTCTAAACTGGTTATTCTAGTTAGCAATTCGTCTAACCTTTTTTTAAGGTTCTTAGCTTCCTTGCATTGGATTAGAACATGCTCCTTTAGCTTGGAGGAGTTTGTTATTACCCACCTTCTGAAGCCTACTTCTGTCAATTCATCACACTCATTCTCTGTCCAGTTTTATTCTCTTGCTGACGAGGAGTTGTGATCCTTTGAAGGAAAAGAGGTGTTCTGGTTTTTGGAATTTTCAGCCTTTTTGCTCTGGTTTCTCCCCATCTTCGTGGATTTATCTACCTTTGGTCTTTCAAGTCGGTGAGCTTTGGCTGGGGTTTTTGAGTGAACTTCCTTTTTGTTGATTTTGATACTATTCCTTTCTGTTTGTTAGCTTTCCTTCTAACAGTCGGGCTCCTCTGCAGCAGGTGTGCTGGAGGTTGCTGGAGGTCCACTCCAGACGCTGTTTGCCTGGGTATCACCAGCAGAGGCTGCAGAACAGCAAGGATTGCTGCCTGTTCCTTCATCTGGAAGCTTTGTCCCAGAGGGGCACCCGCCAGATGTCAGCCAGAGCTCTCCTGTATGAGGTGTCTGTCGCCCCAATTAGGAGGTGTCTCCCAGTCAGGACACACGGGGTCAGGGACCCACTTGAGGAAGCAGTCTGTCCCTTATCAGAGCTCAAATGCTATGCTCAGAGATCTGCTGCTCTTTTCAGAACTGCCAGGCGGGGACATTTAAGTCGGCTGATGCTGGGCCCACAACCGCCCCTTCCCTCAGGTGCTCTGTCCCAGGGAGGTAGGAGTTTTATCCGTAAGTACCTGACTGTGGCTGCTGCCTTTTTTGCAGAGATGCCTTGCCCACAGAGGAGGAAATCTAGAGAGGCAGTCTGGCCGAAGTGGCCTTGCTGGGCTCCAGTGGCCTCCTCCCAGTTTGAAGTTCCTGGCAGCTTTGTTTACACTGTGAGGGGAAAACCGCCTACTCAAGCTTCAGTAATGGCGGATGCCCTTCTGGTCCAGCTCAGACTGCTGTGCTGGCAGTGAGAATTTCAAGACGGTAGATCTTAGCTTGCTGGGTTTCATGGGGGTGGGACCTGCTGAGCCAGACATCTTGGCTTTCTGGCTTCAGCCCCCTTTTCCAGCGGAGTGAATGGTTCTGTCTTGCTGGCATTCCAGGCGCCACTGGGGTATGAAAAATAAACTGTGGCCCGCTCAGTGTCTGCCCAAATGACCACCCAGTTTTTTGCAGGAAAACCAGGGCCCTGGTCGTGTAGGCACTGTAGGGAATTTCCTGGTCTGCAGGTTGGAAAGATGGTGAGAAAAGTGCAGTATCTGGACCAGAGTGCACGGTACAGTTCCTAACAGCTTCCCTTGGCTAGGAGAGGGAGTTCCATGACCCCTAGAGCTTCCCGGGTGAGGTGATGCCCTATCCTGCTTTGGCTCACCCTCTGTGGGCTGCACTCACTGTCCAACCAGTCCCAATGAGATGAATCAGGTACCTCATTAGGAAATGCAGAAATCACTGCCTGCCCTGTTGATCTCCCTGGGAGATGCAGACCAGAGCCGTTCCTATTTGGCCATCTTGCCAGCACCTCCCTCTCCTCCACCCCCCAATTCTTCATTTTTTGTAAGGAGTCCTAAATTCAATTTTGAAGTTTTACTTCTTATTTCAACTTCTATTGTAGAACAATTGAAACATATACAAAAATAGAGAGAATAATATGATCAACATGTATTCATCATAAGCCTTGAAAATTAACATCCCATGGTCAGTCTTGTTTCATCTTCCCTTTCATTCCCTCCCTGCCCCAGCACTGAATTATTTTGAAGCAAATTCCAGTAATCACATTATTTCATCCTTTACTTCTTTTAAAAATATGACAGAAGTTTTTGACAAAAGAATCTTAATGTGGGGAGATTGAATGATAACACTTTTAACATGACAATTTTTAAAAACTATGACTTTTGATTTATATTTTATTCAATTTTACAGAAAATAGTTATGCAAAGTATCTTTTTATTATAAGAATCCTGCATGTAGAAGTCCAGAGTAATATCAAAGGACACGATAATCAGTCGTGTCCATCTTGTTCGAACACTGAGAGCTAGCTAACAGGAATAAGATATATAAGGAATACAAATGCTGACCAGGTGTCTTAGCTAAAGAACATTTTCTACTCTGCTTATCTAATTCATTTATTTATGTTTTGCCAATCCGATTTCTTAGCAACACTTATTTGAGAATTTATTTGACTCCAGAATGGTTACTGGATTATTGAGATTTCTGGAAGTGAATAGTTTTGTAGAGCTTTAGATAAAATTAGAACAAAAGAGTCATATGAAAGGGGGAAGAATATGTTGTTGGCAAAATTCACATTTCTTCTCATCTACTCTCTCCTGATATCAGCCTTCCTCTTCCCATGATGAGACTGAGGTTCGTTTTGACACTCCTAAGAAACTAAGAGTGGAGGGCAGGTGAGGAAAGTAAAACGGAGACAACTTAAAAGACATTGAAAGAGCCTGTAATGTGACTCATTCAATGTCTTTATCTCTTTAGTTTATGATGTCTCTCATTGTCTCCTAGAACGGATTTGTGCTCTCCTCCTGGTTGCTATGATGAAACAGATGTGAAACATTTCATTTTCCTGGATTATGTAGACTTCAGCTGTCATCTCTACTGAGTAACTCAGCCTACAAGGCAGTTCCGTTCAGGTCTTTTGTTATTTTTATTTTTTGTAATAGGGAGAAGAAAAATGATGGCTATAAGGAGAAACGTGCATTTCTAAACCCCAATGAGGAGAGATTCTCAGGTAGAGGGCTACATGATAAGGGGAACCAGAAGTGGCCAGGCTGGAGAAAGGAGCAGCACTCTTTGCTAAATCTGAGAGGGAGGTAAGCAAGTGGTCTGGGGGCTCCAAGAATAGCAGAAATCTCTGCTGACTTCCTCCCTCTTATCTCCCTATGGACATGGGACCCAAGGTGTCAGGTTTCCAACCTCAGCAGAACCTCCACCCACCTTTCAGCCCTGAAGCCATCATGTGACTTGTACTAGGAGAGTCTATCTGTGGTGATGATGACCAGTGAGGTCTAAACACCAGGGATCTCCCAAATGTTCTCAGCCATATACGAATTTCAGGCCCTACATAGGACCTGGATGAAGGGGGGTGATGGAGCCCCAACAATAACCACAATTGATTTTTCCACACCCTGTTGATCAGATTAAATGTAATTTAGAAAAATAACAAATGTGGCATTTTTTAAACCTGAGATGTAAAATAAAATCCATGACAGCTGTACTGTATACTTTGCCTAATTTACTTTCTCAGAGGTTTGGAAGGAATGCTCAGAAATATTTAGAGGAGTTGCTTTCAGTGAGATTACTTATATTTATGATATAGAATATCTCTTTTTTCCAAGTGTTATGTACTAAATTTCATGTCCCACAGCCGCCTTCCGAAATTCATATATTGAAGCCCCCATTCCCAGTGTGACTGTATTTGGAGATAGAGCCTTTAAAGAAGGAATTTAGGTTAAAGAAGGCCATAAGGGTAGAGCCCCAATTCAGTATGAACTGTCATTATAAGATGAGGAAGAAACACCAGAAATTCACTTGCCCAGAGAAAAGGCCATGTGAGGACAGAGTGAGAAGCTGGTGATTTCCAAGGAGAGAAACCTCAGGAGAAACCAAACCTGCTGACACCTTGATCTTGGATGTCTAGTCCCTAGAACCATAAGAAAATACATTTCTGTGGATTAAGCCACCCAGTCTGTGGTACTTTGTTATGGTAGCTCTAGCAGACTAAGACATGATATTTAACACTTTCATGTATAGGTCTTTAGTCTCTGAAAATCTGTAATATTTTCCTCTAGTAAAATTCTCTTGCTTTGTGGAATTTTTGTGCACTCTACTAGCTAAAATCGTTCACTTTCTGAAAAAGTGTTGCAAAAGGCTACAGAAGATACTGGATACCATTGACC
This sequence comes from Papio anubis, assembly GCF_008728515.1. Classification (NCBI taxonomy): domain Eukaryota; kingdom Metazoa; phylum Chordata; class Mammalia; order Primates; family Cercopithecidae; genus Papio; species Papio anubis. Next base: position 40,830,158 of record NC_044978.1, on the reverse strand, counting down.
AAACTAATTAGAAAATTAATGCTGCTCAAACAGTGACTAAAAATAACAGGGGGGTGGGTACATATGCAGGATGGGGCATCGCTACTGGAAGTTAAAACAGCAAGTACTTTTCCCTGATACCATGGTAATACAAGCATCATGGTAACCTTTGTTAAAATAAATGTGTTGGGCTGACGCCTGTAATGCCAGCACTTTGGGAAGCCGAGGCGGGTGGATCACTTGAGGTCAGGAGTTCGAGACCAGCCTGGCCAACATGGTGAAACCCCATCTCTACTAAAAATAGAAAAATTAGCCAGGCATGGTGGTGCACATCTGTAATCCCAGCTATTCAGGAGGCTGAGACAGGAAAATCACTTGAACCCAGGAGGCGGAGGTTGCAGTGAGCTGAGATCCTGCCACTGCACTCCAGCCTGGGCGACAGAGTAAGACTCTGCCTCCAGAAAAATGGAAATAAAATAAACAAAATGAAATAAAATAAAAGTGCTGAATACATGTTAGTTTATCAGGGAGATGATATTTAATTATAAAAGTTACTTTCCTTCACACATATATGCTGCTGTTATAATTCTGCTTGAAATCTTTAAAGAATGAGAGTCAATCTGCTTTATATTCTAGAGACCTCTAATATTGCTAGTTAAATTTCATATGCTGTCAAAAAATAAGGGAAAGCAAGAAAAACACAAAGACAAGGAATATGTATTACTGAACCATAAGTTCCTGAAAATCGGGGATTTGTTTTTTCCTTGAGATCATCAAACACATTGTTTTGCACATCATTGACATTTATGATTGGTTTAATGCATTGTAACTCTGACAAAGAAAAGCACACAGCTAATATGACTGTAGAATAAAGACTAAATTTTGCATACAGCATGAGAAATCAATTGTATCACTTTATAACCATACATTGTATATGCATAAAAATATATGAGTAGATTTTAGCTTATTACAGTAATATGCTAACAAAAATCTAGATATTTATAAATATCTAGACATTTCCAAATACCTATGGTATTAAATATTGTGAAGAACAGACATATTATTTGTCCCAATTGGTCACTTTTTATGCAATTTCCTTTTTGTAAAAATATTTGATACATAAAATTTCCTCCTATGTTTAAGAATAAGAACAAACAAGAACAAAGATTAACAGTGTCCAAATTTTTTTAAATAGATCAAGCTGGTAACGCAATAACTTCATTTGCAATTTATCATATATTAGTCGTTAAAACACACACAAAAAAACCCATTAGTTTTACACACCAGACACACATAGGTTACTACCAAAAGTCAGTGAGAGTAGAACAAAAGTATGTGGTTCTATGTTGTTATGACTGTGTGTGGAAAACTTTCCTTCATTAATCTGCCACTCCACCTCTCTGACACACACCACAAAGTATCCACCACGTGTTAAGGTATAATTGGAACATAAGAGAGGGGATAAAGAACCCGGGAGCCTGGGTGCATAGGAGTGACCTACACTTGAGTGCCGCCACAGAAGTCCAGTGTGTCTGTGTTGGCTGAGTTTTAGCTGTGCTCTCTGCGGGTTGTGCAACCTAATCATAATAAAAATAATGACAACAGAAAGCATTTATTTCATACAGACAAAACATCTTGTGCAAAAAATCTTGTGCTAGGTGGTTTAATTCATTATGTTTAATCCTAAGAAAAACTCAGGGCAAAAGCAAAGCAATGTCTAACTTGGTTTCTGCTCATAAGGAAAAGTCTAGCAATAGGGACTTCCTTAACCAGTGTGAGGACTAGAATTGTCATGGCCATGGATATTATGGATCAACTCAATCATTACCTAAGGTGACTTCCTTGAGGTGGTTACATCAGAACTGGACCTTAAATGATGACTCTAAATTTGTTATGAGGAGAAATGCTGAGCACTTAGGACAGAGGGAACAGATGTCGAAAAGGGTGTAATCGTGATGTAGCATGACACATTCAGGGATATAGCATGAGGTAGCATGACACATTTCAGGGATATAGCATGATGCAGAATGACACATTAAAGGATATAGCATGAGACAGCATGACACATTCAGGGATATAGCATAAGATAGCATGACACATTCAGGAATATAGCATGATGTTACATGACACATTTCAGGGATATAGCATGAGATAGCATGACACATTCAGTGATATAGCATGGGATAGCATTACACATTCAGGGATATAGCATGAGATGGCATGATGCATTCAGGGATATAACATGATGTAGCATGACACATTCAGGGATATAGCATGAGACAGCATGACGCATTTCAGGGACATAGCATGATGTAGAATGACACATTCAAGCATATGGCATGAGATAGCATGACATATTCAGGGATATAGCATAAGATAGCATGACACATTCAGGGACATAGCATGATGTTACCTGACACATTTCAGGGATATAGCATGAGATAGCATGACACATTCAGGGATATAACATGATGTTGCATGACACATTTCAGGGATATAGCATGAGATAGCATGACACAATCAGGGACGAATTCAAGCAAGCCTCAGAGTTTGTCAGATTGCCAGTATATCTCTTTCTTTTTGAAAAGAGAAAACAAAAATAAACACCTCACTAATGTAGTATTTTTTTTTAAATTGAATCCTTTCTATCACCTGTTTGACGTGGTATTATCTTTCTCTGAGGCCTTCAGACGTTCTGGTTTGCAGGACTGTTGGTGGGCGAACTCTTCTGTTCTGTCCCAGAAAGCCCTAATTAAGGTTTTTATAAATCTGGTATTCTTATTTGAAAGTCTCTTACAGTCTACATTAAAAAATCAATATTTATACATAAAAAATAAACATAATTAGAGATACTTTTTATTCTTCTATATATAGCTAATTTATTTTCGTTCTGTAATTTTCACAAGTACTATAGGATAATAAACTTTGGTCCCCAATCAGCTTTCTCATTTTTAACACAATAAGCAAAATGAGATGATAACTTAACTTCTGAGGAAGAAAGAAAACTTTGTTGTGGTTATATGTATGGATTATTGGTTATGTTTTCTAAATCCAACAGACATAGTAGCATCCAGACTTAAACTCTTTAATATTAGCACACGAGGGTTGTGGTGGCTCATGCTTGTAATTCCAGCACTTTGAGATACCAAAGTGGGTGGATCGCTTGAGTTCAGGGATTCGAGACCAGCCTGGGCAACATGGTAAAACCCCATCTCTAAAAAAGAAAAAAAAAATTAACCAGGTGTGGTGGCATGTGCCTGTGGCCCCTGCTACTCAGGAGGCTGATTTGGGAGGATCGCTTGAGCCTGCAAGGTCGATGCGCCAGTGAGCTGAGATCGCACGACTGCACTCTAGCCTGGGTGAGAGTGACAGCCTGTCTCAAAAATAAAAAATAAATAAAAATAATATGAGTACACCATAAATAATGGTGTGCATTTAATAAAGACTGTGATGACTCAAAGTTAAAACCAATACTTTTATTTTTGTGTATTAGAGAAATGCTCACCTTCATTCTAACTTTCCATATGAACAAGCCTCAATAACTGCAATTTTTATGTGAAACCATACTGTTCCCAAAGCACGTATAGGTTGGCAAAAGGCTGAAGAGAGAAGCAGTGGAGACTTGTTTCTTCTGCAAGCAATGTGAGCGTATCTACTGGTCTTAGACTGAAGCAGTGGGGTGCAGTTGCAGCAACTTTGCAGTATTTGGCTTCTTGGAAGAGCAGGTTTTTAGGGCACATGTCCCATTTAGGAGTGGCTGGTTCAGTTAATTGCATGGGTGAGGTTTTGCCCACAGGATAGCTTGTTTTTGACTCATTCTCCTTTGTCTTTAGCATCTTTCTCATCCCCGGAAGGCTCTGCCTGGAAAGAAGGATACTGTAGGAACCACAGTGGACTGTACTTCCACAGTTCTGTTTCACAAAGAGCGTCAGTTTCTAGCTATAAAGTTTAGAAGCTGACCTCCCAACCAAGAGGAAGTACTAGCTTTATAATTTGTTCAAGAAACTCTAATCTTAATATTTCAAAGATGTACATGCTTGATAACCTTTTAAACATCAACTAGGTCAGTGATGTATTCAGTAGTAACTACTTTGCATGTTTCTACAATGCAATGTGCTTTAAAAATTACTGAATCGATGGAAAGAAAAGATTACTATCATTTAAAGAGAATTTCATATTGTGCCTCAGAATTCAAGACTGATTTGGTCCACAGGGAAAGGTCAACATACATCCTGATTTCCCTAATAAAATCTTGAAATGTAGCAAGACTATCAGTTTAAATAAACTTTCATGTAAATACAGTTACCTAGGTTATGCTCCAAAAATTGTGTTTAATTTTCTTGGCTTAATCAGTTCCTCTGCTTCTACAGTTTATTTGTGGCTCCAGCTCTACAAGCTGGAGAATGTATAAGTTATGCTATGGGTTTTTGCTGGGGAAACCAAGTAATTTCTAGAGTCACAACATGGCCTGAGTGATATGGATTCAACAGATACAAGCGACAAAGCACTTTTTGTGTTATATATAACCATGTGATGCATTTATTGCAGAACTTCCCAGAGGCTTTTGGTCCCAACATGCTGAAAATTGTCTTGCATAGTAAGAGTATGGAGTATGGAGTAAATGGAATAGGGTACACATAGTGACAGAGCCAGGGACTCCAGCTTCCCCTTGCTCCTACCCAGAAGCCTGAGGGCTAAGAGCATCAACATCTTGGGACACTTATAATCTATTCATAGGCACATGGTTGCTTTATTTCAAGCTACTTCAATAGATCATTTGCAGTCCACCAACTGGCCGAGTACTCATCACTTGCAGTCAATCACCACGTTAGAATTGAAGAGGACGTAAGAAAACCTTTGGAGTGACCATTCAATTCACAGATCAGACAACTAAGGGAGAAAGCAGTAACATGATAGAGTAGGGAAGGGAGGGACTTTGGAAAGATAACTACTGTTTCATACGTCTGTAATCTTAGTCATGCTCTAAGCCACTCAGAGTCTCCATGTCCTCATCTACAAAATAGAGATAATTATAGCTATCTTGCTATAATATTTTAAAATTAGAGATAATGTATGTGAGTTGCATACCTAGTACAGTAATGTGATACATAATTAATTGCTAATTTGCTAAGTCACTTTCCCCATGTATAGAGTGAGAGTTCAAGCCTCAATTAAAAATCTGTGCCTAGTTCCCAGTTCAGAGTATTGCTTGTCTATTGTGGTATCTTGGATATTTCAAACTATTTTGACCCTTTACTTCAATATGCTTGAGTCTACTAATGTTGTTGTAGCTTACTTCTTTAGTGGTTATCAATTGCCTTGCAACTTTATCTCAGCAAGTAAGTCTGGGGAAAAAGAGATTCTCTTGTAATAATCCTAAAAGCAACCAATATTTGTAGAGCACTTCTAGTTACAGTCTGCTTTCACAGACTTGAAACCTCTGAATAACCTTGAGGAATTTCTACAGTCAGTGTTTTTAACACCCTTAATATACAGATAAGGCAGCTTCAGTCAGTTGTCTGGCCAAGGCCTATTGCGTCTGTGTGATGAACTCAGAGATCTGCTGTCCTTGATCCTGTGTTTTCATTGCTCTGAGTGTCTCACTGCTGCATCTTGCAGTTGAGTGTAGATGGATACACTGATGGTTCAGACGCCTAACCATACTTACTGGAGCAGGACTTTAAGTGATTAGAAAAGCAGGAATAAGGTGTGAAGTGATGGTGGAGAAGGTAGTTAAAAAGTGTGGTGGAAGCAGATGCAAGAAGAAACTAGTACCGGGAGCTAAGAAGGTTTCTCCAGATGTTTTCAAGCCATCCAGCATAATTTTAATTTGCTCAAAAGAATAGTGTGATCTGAGGCCTCTGTAAAGTGGCAAGATGCCACCCAACAGTATCACACTTTCCCTTAGGCACAGACTAAGTTTTCTAGTGTTTTGATAAGGTGAAGAAGTATTTTACTAAGTATTGTTTAGCTCTTAAACTCTAAAAAGTTGAAACGAAATATACAAAAACGTTGAATTGATCCAGTTCAACTAATACTCGTGATAATCTAAATTAATATATGTTATAATTATTTGAAGAACTGATTCATCATGTAGGGTTTCCAAGTTTATTTAACTTGTTTTGAAGACAGAGGAGCTGAACAAAAATAAGAGGTTAAGATTAGTATTAAAAAGAGATTACATATTAGCTTTGTGAGGTCTAAGAAAACGTATGTTGAATGACACCAAAATCAATGCGTAGTGAAAAATAGAGGATTTATCCTGTGAATTCTGCCCTCGAATTCTTCAGTAAGAATTGGTACAGACCCCCTCTCTCTCCTGGAAAGCACAACTTTTTGATCCTTCAACAAATTGCTTGTTCTTGCTAGGTTAATTTTTTGGAGTTATAAGAGGTTGCACTAGTCTTTGGCTTAACATTTTATTTTAAACTACTTTAGTAGAATGGTGTAGGTAACAAATGGTAGAAATAATCTTAATTTATTGCACTTATAATATATATATCAAATATTCTCCTGTACTTTGTGTTCATGTGTGCACATTATCTCCAGTCTACATGACAGGAGTCCCCCCGTTATCTTCGGCTTTACCTTCCAAGGCTTCGGTTACCTGTGGTCAACAATGCCCCAAAATATTAAATGGAATATTCAATTCCAGAAGTAAACAATTCATAACCTTTAAATTGCTAGCCATTCCGAGTAGAGCGATGAAGTCTCCCACGTAGAATGTGAATAATCCTCTGTCCAGCGTATCCATGCTGTATGTGCCACCTGCCTGCTACCGTAGAGAAAAAAACCCAGCACATATGGGGTTTGAGTGTATCCACGGTTTCAGGCATCCCCTGGGAATGTTGTAATATATTTTCCTCTGATAAGGGTTAGGGGGAGGATTACTGTACATCCAGGCAAAGTGAGCATTGTAAGTCTTATTTTATATAAAAGGAAACCGAGGCTCAGTTCATTGTGATTGGCTTAGAGTAGAACCCAGCCTTGTCTAACTCAAAAGCCTGTGAAGAAGGATCTTTCACCATTCACATGGTGTAGAGGGGGTGTAGAGATGTTAACATTCAGGAATCCAGTTTAAAAACACAGTTTAAGTACACTTATTTATTCCACAAATACTTACTGAGATTTTATTAAGTTCCAGGTATTGTTATAAGAACTGAGTCTACGTTAATAAACAAAACCAATAGAGGGCCCCTATTCTCATGGAGTTCTCCTATCTTGTTGGGGAGTTACGTGGTTAACTATTCTTGTAAGGAGAAATACGTAAATGCCTGTTACTGTAAGTCCGCAAAGTTTACTTTAAGAAAAGAAAAATAATAATTATTAAAAAAATTAGAACAGAATGCAGCCATTTTCATTCTTGCATTTTATCTGTAATGAAGGTATTTCTTATAGAGACATACTTTCAACCCCATCTTTAAAAGATAAAGTAATTCCTCCCTAGTAGACTTAGCCCTGAATATCCTTTGTGAGGACTCACCAAAAGGCATTTCCTAACTCCCCTGTCTCGGAGTTAGGATCTCTGACTACAGAAAATACTTAATTACACTGAGAATGAAAAATAGCTAAGACTATTTTAATCTTTGTAATGAAGCCACTTAAAATACTGATTGCATGAGAAACAAAGGTATGCTATTTCCAGGAACTGACTTTTTTATGATTCATATTTCTAACATTGTTATTAGTCAGCAGAGAATTAAACATGATCTCTGACTGTTTATTTATTTTAAGAAATGCAGACTAATGAAGAGTAACATTTATGTATCTAATTAATAGTTAACATTGCAGTCGCTCCTCAATATATGCTTTCTTTCATTGTAAAACATAATTAAACCATCTACTATTTATTGTCCTAGGTACCAACTAATGAGATTTGTGGTACTTAATCTATCCTTGATCTCATCTCTCTGGCAGCCTCTCTGCCTTATTCACATTAATTTTGGTTCCAACAGTCACTACAGATTCTTCCATTCATTACTAACCCCAACTTAGCTTGGATGCACCTGTTCATATTACAAATGCATCTCAAAGTGAAAGATAATCATACTCAATTGCCACTCTTCCTGAGAGTGAAATAGCTGTCAGTCAAGTGGAGAACTTCACTGTGGAATTTTCAGTTTCCTTTAAACTGGGCTTAATGTAACTAGACTTGCCCAGATGTGCCTGAGAAAGAGTGTCAAAAGGAAAAGATCAAGATACAGGCACTAATGAAGCCAAGAATAGTTGCTTATTGTTCTTGACTCTTAGATCCTTTTTTTTAATGACATGACAGGCTGACAAGAATTTAAGTCCTTGCCTTTCTTGACAAAGGCTAACTCAGTGTGTTGACATAATTGTGCAAAAGTACCTTACTGAAGTGCCAAATATAACAACAAGGTATAAGACCCAATTGATCTTGCATTGACAAATACAATTCAATCTTTCTTAAGATTTGGCAGCTAATAAAAATTATTCCTAAGAGATTTTAGAAATTCACACCATGTGAGACAAATCTTGCCTTCATTTCACTTGACATTTTCATGTTTTATGCTTAGCTGTCTTTTGGACATCATCTATTGTGGTATCAACTTTCCATTATTTACTCAACTCTTATTGATATTTTTATTCCCCTTTTTACTCTATTTTACTTATAGCCTCACATTCAGAATTTGCAAAAGAGAAAGGTCATTTAAATAAAACTTTCAATAGCCTAACTTCCTGACTTGTGGGTTGGAAGTTATTCTGCCAACTTTCTCCAAGTACAAGAAGTGACCTCAGATGGTAGAGACCATTGCCATCACATTAAATAGATGACTCACACTTTGTGTATTTCCAGGATGGAGAGTTATTTCCTCCTGTGTTGCTTCCCATGTAGGCAGAGCAGAGAGGTCATCCTCTCACTACTCCCTGACTTCAAAGGAAATTCTAAATTTCAAAGTAAATATTATACATGCACACACATATAAAAATTTATTTAGATTTCTGTATCTAGATTTCCATATAAATCTTATCTGTATTACTACATATAGAAACTTAAATAAGAAATAGATATAGACACTTACCTAGAGACATCTATCTATATCTTGAAATTTTGAGAAAAAAGGGCAGTTATTCAATTCACAGTGTAGAAGAACAAATACTGAACTGTAAGTTAGAAAACCCGGTCACTTATTAGTCATAGGTCCTTAAACAATACATGAAACATCACTAAACCCAGAGTAGTTTACTCATTGGTATAATAATGATAATAACTCCTGTCCTACGTACTAGGTTATTGCAATCCTAAAATAATTATATGTAAAAGTGATTTAAAACCCTTGAAGCCCCCTGCAACAGTAAATTTTTTAAAATTATTTTTTATTATACTTTAAGTTGTGGAATACATGTACAGAACATGCAGTTTTGTTACATGGGTATACACGTGCCATGGTGGTTTGCTGCACCCATCAACCCATCATCTACATTAGGTATTTCTCCTAATGTTATCCCTCCCCCAGACCCCCACCCCGTGACAGGCCCTGGTGTGTGATGTTCCCCTCCCTGTGGCCATATGTTCTCATTGTTCAATTCCCACCTATGAGTGAGAACATGTGGTGGTTGGTTTTCTGTTCTGTGTTAGTTTGCTGAGAATGATGGTTTCCAGCTTCATTTATGTCCCTGCAAAGGACATGAACTCATGCTTTTTTATGGCTGCATAGTATTCCATGGTGTATATGTGCCACATATTCTATATCCAGTCTAACTTTGATTGACATTTGGGTTGGTTCCAAGTCTTTGCTATTGGAAACAGTGCTGCAATAAACATATGTATGTATGTGTCTTTATGGTAGAATGATTTATAATCCTTTGGGTATATACCCAGTAATGCAATTACTGGTTCAAATGGTATTTCTGGTTCTAGATCCTTGAGGAATTGCCACACTGTCTTCCACAAGTTGATCTAATTTACACTCCCACGAACAGTGCAAAAGCATTTCTATTTCTCCACATCCTCTCCAGCATCTATTGTTTCCTGACTTTTTGCTGATTGCCATTCTAACTGGCTATGTTTTTGATTTGCATTTCTCTAATGACCAGTGATGATGAGCATTTTTTCATGTGTCTGTTGGCTGCATAAATGTCTTCTTTTGAGAAGTATCTGTCCATATCCTTTGCCTACTTTTTGATGGGGTTGTTTGTTTTTTTCTTGTAAATTTGTTTGAGTTCTTTGTAGTTCTGGATATTAGCCCTTTGTCATATGGATAGATTGCAAAAATTTTCTCCCATTGTGTAGGTTGCCTATTCACTCTGATGATAGTTTCATTTGCTGTGCAGAAGCTTTTTAGTTTAATGAGATGCCATTTGTCATTGTTGCCTTTGCTTTTGGTGTTTTGGTAATGAAGTCTTTGCTCATGCCTATGTCCTGAATGGTATTGCATAGGTTTTCTTCTAGGGTTTTTATGGTTTTAGGTCTTACATTTAAGTCTTTAATCCATCTTGAGTTAATTTTTGTATAAGTTGTAAGGAAGGAGTCCAGTTTCAGTTTTCTTGCATATGGCTACCCAGTTTTCCCAACATCATTTATTAAATAAGGAATCCTTTCCCCATTGCTTGTTTTTGTCAGGTTTGTCAAAGATCAGATGGTTCTAGATGTGTGGCATTATTTCTGAGGCCTCTGTTCTGTTCCATTGGTCTGTATCTCTGTTTTGGTACCAGTACCATGCTGTTTTGGTTACTGTAGCCATTTAGTACAGTTTGAGGTCAGGTAGTGTGATGTCTCCCACTTTGTTCCTTTTGCTTAAGATTTTCTTGGCTATACAGGCTCTTTTTTGGTTCCATATGAACTTTAAAGTAGTTTTTTTCTAATTCTGTGAAGAAAGTCAGTGGTAACTTGATCGGGATAGCACTGAATCTATAAATTACTTTGGGCCAGATGGCCATTTTCACGATACTGATTCTTCCTATCCATGAACATGGAATGTTTTTCCATTTATTTGTGTCCTGTTTTATTTCCTTGAGCGGTGGTGTGTAGTTCTCCCTGAAGAGGTCCTTCACATCCCTTGTAGTTTGTATTCCTAGGTGTTTCATTCTCTTTGTAGCAATTGTGAATGGGAGTTCACTCATGATCTGGCTCTCTGTTTGTCTGTTATTTGTGTATAGGAATGGTTGTGATTTTTGCACATTAATTTTGTCTTGAGAATTTGCTGAAGTTGCTTATTAGCTTAAGGAGGTTTTGAGCTAAGACAATGAGGTTTTCTAAATATACAATCACGTCATCTGCAAACAGACACAATTTGACTTCCTCTCTTCCTGAGACAGGCAGCCTTGTGAGAGATGGCATCCTTGTCTGGTGTTGGTTTTCAAAGGGAATACTTCCAGCTTTTGCCCATTCAGTGTGATATTGGCTATGGGTTTGTCATAAATAGCTCTCACTATTTTGAGATACGTTCCACCAATACCTAATTTATTGAGAATTTTTAGCATGGAAGGGTGTTGAATTTTATCGAAGGCCTTTTCTGCATCTATTGAGATAATCATGTGGTTTTTGTGTTGGTTCTGTTTATATGATGGATTATGTTTATTGATTTGCTTATGTTGAACTTGACTTGCTTCCCAGGGATGAATTTGACTTGATCATGGTGAATAAGCTTTTTGATGTGCTGCTGGATTCAGTTTGCCAGTATTTCATTGATGATTTTCACATAGATGTTCATCAGGGATATTGTCCTGAAATTTTCTTTTTTTGTTGTGTCTCTGCCAGGTTTTGGATCAAGATAATGCTGGCCTCATAAAATAAGTTAGGGAGGATTCCCTCTTTTTCTAATATTTGGAATAGCTTCAGAAGGAATGGTACCAACTCCCTTTTGTACCTCTGGTAGAAATCGGCTGTGAATCCATCTGCTCCTGTGCTTTTTTTGGTTGGTAGGCTATGAATTGCTGACTCAATTTCAGAACTCATTTTTGGTCTATTCAGGGATTCGACTTCTTCCTGATGTACACTTGGGAAGGTGTACATGTCCAGGAATTTATCCATTTCTTCTAGATTTTCTAGTGTATTTGAGTACAGGTGTTTGTAGTATTTTCTGATTCTGTGGGATCAGTGGTGATATCCCCTTTATCATTTTTATTGTGTCTATTTGATTCTTCTCTCTTTTCTTCTTTATTAATCTGGCTAGTGGTCTATTTTGTTAATGTTTTCAAAAAACTAGCTCCTGGATTCATTCATTTTTTTCAAGGGTTTTTTGTGTCTCTATCTCTTTCAGTTCTGTTCTTACTGTAGTTATTTCTTGTCTTCTGGTAGCTTTTGAATTTGTTTACTCCCACTTCTTTAGTTATTTTAATTGTGATATTAAGGTGTGGATTTTAGATCTTTCCTGCTTTCTCCTGTGGGCATTTAGTGCTATAAATTTCCCTCTAAACACTGCTTTAGCTGTGTCCCACAGATTCTGGTACACTGTGTCTTTCTTCTTATTGGTTTCAAAGAACTTACTTATTTCTGCCTTAATTTCATTGTTTAGCCAGTAGTCATTCAGAAGCAGGTTGTTCAGTTTCCATGTCGTTGTGTGGTTTTGAGTGAGTTTCTTAATCCTGAGTTCTAATTCGATTGCACTATGGTCTGAGAGATTGTTTGTTATGATTTCTGTTCTTTTGCATTTGTTAAGGAGTGTTTTACTTCCAATTATGTGGTCAATTTTAGAATAAGTGTGATGTGGTGCTGAGAAGAATGTATACTCTGTTGATTTGGGGTGGAGAGTTCTGTAGATGTCTGTTAAGTCTGCTTGTTGGTCCAGAGCTGAGTTCAAGTCCTGAATATCCTTGTTAATTTTCTACCGCATTGATCTGTCTAACATTGATAGTGCGGTGTAAAGTCTCCCACTATTATTGCGTGGGGGTCTAAGTCTTTATGTAGATCTCTAAGAACTTGCTTTATGAATCTGGGTGCTCCTGTATTTGGTGCATATATATTTAGGATTGTTAGCTCTTCTTGTTGCGTTGATCCCTTTAACATTATGTAATGCCCTTCTTTGTCTCTTTTTTTCTTTGTTGGTTTAAAGTCTGTTTTATCAGAGACTAGGATTGCAACCCTTGCTTTTTTTTTTTTTTTTCATTCCATTTTCTTGGTTAATCTTCCTCCATCCATTTATTTTGAGCCTATGTGTGTCTTTGCATGTGAGATGGGTCTCCTGAATACAGCACACTGATGGGTCTTGACTCTTTATCCAATTTGCCAGTCTGTGTCTTTTAATTGGGGCATTTAGCCTGTTTACATTTAAGTTTAATATTGTTATGTGTGAATTTGATCCTGTCATTATGACGCTAGCTGGTTATTTCGCCTGGTAGTTGATGCAGTTTCTTCATAGTGTCGATGGTCTTTACAAGTTGATATGTTTTTGCAGTGGCTGGTACTGGTGTTTCCTTTCTGTATTTATTGCTTCCTTCAGGAGCTCTGGTAAGGCAGGCCTGGTGGTGACAAAATCTCTCAGCATTTGCTTTTCTGTAGAGGATTTTATTTCTCCTTTGCTTATGAAGCTTAGTTTTGCTGGATATGAAATTCTGGGTTGAAAATTCTTTTCTTTAAGAATGTTGAATATTGGTCCTCACTCTCTTCTGACTTGTAGGGTTTCTGCAGAGAGATCTGCTGGTAGTCTGATGGGCATCCCTTTGTGGGTAACCTGACCTTTCTCTCTGGCTGCCCATAACATTTTTTCCTTCATTTAAACCTTGGTGAATCTGATGATTATGTGTCTTGGGGTTGCCTTTCTTGAGGAGTATCTTTCTGGTGTTCTGTGTATTTCATGAATATGAATGTTGGCCTGTCTTGCTAAGTTGGGATGTCCTCCTGGATAATATCCTGAAGTATGTTTTCCAACTTGTTTCCATTCTCCTCATCACTCTTAGGTACACCAATCAAATGTAGGTTTGGTCTTTTCACATAGTCCCATATTTCTTGGAGGCCTTGTTCATTCTTTTTCATTCTTTTTTCTCTAATCTTGTCTTCATGCTTTATTTCATTAAGTTGATCTTCAATCTCTGATATCTTTTCTTCCTCTTGATCGGTTCAGCTATTGATACTTGTGTATGCCTCACAAAGTTTTCATTCTGTGTTTTTCAGCTCTATCAGGCCATTTATGTTCTTCTCTAAACTGGTTATTCTAGTTAGCAATTTGTCTAACCTTTTTTCAAGGTTCTTAGCTTCCTTGCATTGGGTTAGAACATGCTCCTTTAGCTTGGAGGAGTTTGTTATTACCCACCTTCTGAAGCCTACTTCTGTCAATTCATCAAACTCACTCTCTGTCCAGTTTTGTTCCCATGCCCTGGAGGAATTGTGATCCTTTGTAGGAGAAGAGGCGTTCTGGGTTTTGGAATTATCAGCCTTTTTGAGCTGGTTTCTCCTCATATTCATGGATTTATCTACCTTTGGTCTTCAATGTGGGTGACCTTCAGATGGGGTTTTTGTGTGGATGTCCTTTTTGTTGATGTTGATGCGATTCCTTTCTGTTTGTTAGTTTTCCTTCTAACAGTCAGGACCTTCTGTGGGAGATGTGCAGGAGTTTGCTGGACGTCCACTCCAGACCCTGTTTGCCTGGGTATCCCCAGCAGAGACTGCAGAACAGGAAAGACTACTATCTGCTCCTTCCTCTGGAAGCTTCATCCCAGAGAGGCACCTGCCAGATTCTAGCTGAAGCTCTTCTGTGTGAGGTATCTGTTGACCCCTGTTGGGAGGTGTCTCCTTGTCAGGAGGCACAGGGCTCAGCGAGCCACTTGAAGAGACAGTCTGACCCTTAGCAGAGCTTTAGCACTGTGCTGGGAGATCTGCTGCTCTCTTCAGTGCTGGCAGGCAGGAATGTTTAAGTCTACTGAAGCTGTGCCCACTGCTGCTCCTTCCCCCAGGTGCTCTGTCCCTGGGAGATGGGAGTTTTATCTATAATCCTCAGACTGCAGCTGCTGCCTTTCTTTCAGAGATGCCCTTCCCAGAGAGAAGGAATCTAGAGAGACAGTCTGGCTATAGTGGCTTTGCTGGCCTGTGGTGGGCTCTACCTAGTCTGAACTTCCCCCACAGCTTTGTTTACAGTGTGAGGGGAAAACAGCCTACTCAAGCCTCAGTAATGGCAGATGCCTCTTCCCCTACTAAGCCAAGCATCCCAGGTTGACATCAGACTTCTGTGCTGGCAGCAAGAATTTCAAGCCAGTGGATCTTAGCTTGCTGGGCTCCATGGGCATGGGATCTGCTGAACTATACCACCGTGCTTCCTGACTTCAGCCCCCTTTACAGGGGAGTGAACGGTTCTGTCTCATTGCTGTTCCAGGCGCCACTGGGTATGAAAATAATCTCATGCCGCTGGCTCAGTGTCTGCCCAAATGGCCACCCAGTTTTGTGCTTGAAACCCAGGGCCCTGATGGTGTAGGCACCCGAGGGAATCTCCTGGTCTGCAGGTTGAGAAGACCATGGGAAAAGTGTAGTATCTGGGCTGGAATGCACCATTCCTCAGGGCACAGTCCCTCGTGGCTTCCCTTGGCTAGGGGACTCCTTGCCTTTCCTGGGTGAGACAATACCCCACTCTGCTTTGGCTCACCCTCCATGGGCTGCAGTCACTGTCTAACCAGTCCCAGTGAGATGAGCCAGGTACCTCAGTGGGAAATGCAGAAATCACCTGCCTTCTCTGTTGATCTTGCTGGGAGCTGCAGACCAGAGATGTTCCTATTCGGCTATTTTGCCAGCCACCAGTAAAGTTTTGTTATTAAATATGAAAGCTTCTTTTACTTGCCTGCAGTGGTCATAGACTTAGTTTAAGTTCCTTAAGGATCTCTGCTACAGAATCCTGTTGGAAGCCAAAGGAAAACATGATTTTATGTATAAAAATATTTGTTTTATCTATAACAAACAGCTACAGGAACAAGAAATGCAGTTGGGTGCATAATTATGCATAGAAGAATATTTATAAGTGAGGTTAAAAAAATGTTAGCATTGTACCCTATTTGAGGGAGGAATTACACATTTCAGGGTGAAAAGCGTAAGCTGCGGGAGATCTCTGTTCGCTGGTGCCAGGACAGCTGTGTGTTTATCTCAGTAGTCTGGCCAACTGGTATCAGCTCTGCTATCACTGATCCCTGCCTCTCCCTCTGCTGTTCTGTGAAAGCCATACAGAATCTCAGCATGGACTTATAGCAAACTATAGTTTGAATTTTCTCCTACCAAATACATTGGCAGTCGGAAATGACCAATTAAACGGAACACTGAGGTAGATTAAATCTGAACTGATTTGGGTTCACCCCTTAGACATTAGGATTAGTACCTATTTTCATGCCTGTTAGTTCATGCTACACTTGATTCACTAGTAAGCACCAGGCTCTATCTCCTGAAATAACCAGCACACTCTATGTTCAGCTTCGTTTAGAGCCATTCATCTTATCTTTCCTTTTTTCCTACATTGGCGAAAGAAACCAAAGTATGTTTGATGGTATTTTTACATTTTCATAATGAGCCTGCACAAATGTGTGCTGCCTACTGGCTACACTCTCACACGGATGTTCCCAGATAATCCCAAACACCACCTACAGCAATAAGTCACATGCCCTTTTTCGGGGCCCAGTTCAGAATGGCCAAGTGCTGCTGTGCCTGTTAGTTTGTCCATGGCAGCTGGTTGGTGCTATGTTTACATGCTGGTGTGCTTGCTGAAATTCTGCCCAATCTCTGAAGGTGGTGTTTTTTCAATCATAATTTCTAGGTCATATACTATGTATATGTTTAGGGCTTGGAGCAGAGAAGAATTCTTGATATTTTTATAGTTCTGAACTACCTTCTCCAAAATCCAATATCATATTAGTATTAGTCAATCACCATGTCTCCATTCCAAATATTTTGATATTTCTTTTTTTGAAAGGAGGTAGCAAAAACATTTCTGTCATGGGTAAGTGTGTAGAGACCACTGGAATAAATCTGTGACATTTTCCTGCCAAGATGTGGCATACTAAGTTTAATTGAGATCGAATGAAGTCATTTTAAAATGAATAGAATAGCAGCAAGTAATAAAACTATGGTAGTGTTTTCACACATATTCTGGTATTCATAGATTCACAAGTCTACCTTTCACTCGCTGAAAAGGAAAATGGTGACTCTATCTGTGATATATTAATTATGTTTCCTAGAACCACAAATTCAAGTTCAATGACACTTGGTTAAGTCTTACATCTTTGTTATAAAAAATTTATATTTTCCAAAATTTCCTGGTTAGAAGCTTTGCATAACATTTGAAAGATGAACCTCTCTGTTTCATCCATGAGTAAAAGGCAGTGGAAATTTTCAGAAAGGTCGCATTCCATCTTAATGTTCATGGGCAGAGTTTCTGGAATGCTGCAAATATCTGAAGAAGTATTTCTTACAAACATATTTAATGTTATACATTTAGAAGAATTGAGCTTCGTGGCAGTATGAAATATTTTTAAAAATTCATAACTATAAAAATGTACCTTTCTGCAATACTTGCATTCTTGAAATTTTGCTTTTCCACATTTCTAGAAATAGAATATTTTTTGAATGATTTAAAACAATTTCAAAAATATATTTTCATACAGATTTATCTTTCTAATATTATAAAAGTAATTTTTCAAAAGGTGATGTCTCTTCTTTGTGGATTTTTCTTCCAAAAGTCTGCAATAAATATGAATTGCTTTTGCTATGAGAAAACATTTAATTTCTTATAAATTTTATAAGGTTCAAGCAATCTAAATATCCAACATAAGATCAAACTGTTACATCTTCATACAGTGAATTAATATCCAGTAATTATGAGTTTTAACGGCAGAGGCTATTTAATGACAGAAAATGTAAATAATATATCACATGATAAAAGCTTGCTGCAAAATAGAAAAAACTAAATTTCGGAAAGAAAACAATACAAAGGTACACATAAAAAAAGAAAAGAAAAAATACACAATGAATTGTTAACTATAGTTGCCTCAGAGTGGTAGAAAGGTGGATGATTTTGCTCTCTTTAAAACTTTCTACATTTTCCAAATTTCTCTGAGAATTATATATTATTTTACATACAGGAAATGCAATATTTTGAAATAAAACAGTATATATGTAGTGCTTATATACTTTTTTTTTTTTTTTTTGTCACCCAGGCTGGAGTGCAGTGGTGCGATCTCAGCTCACTGCAACCTCTGCCTTCTGGGTTCATGTGATTGTCCTGCCTCAGCCTCCCAAGTAGCTGGGAATACAGGCACACAGCACCATACCCAGCTAATTTTTTTGTATTTTTAGTAGAGACGGGGTTTCACCATCTTGGCCAGGATGGTCTTGATCTCTTGACCTTGTGATCCGCCCGTCTCTGCCTTCCAAAGTGCTGGGATTACAGACGTGAGCCACCGCGCCCGCTCAGCCATATACATCTTTAAGAATTCTGTATTTTTACAGGCATGACAAGGAAAGTGCGGCTGATCCAGGCATTGGGATTTGAACAAGTAAATTCACAGAAATGTGAAAGAGGACATCACATTCAGTAAATGGCAAGGAGGTCTATACTGTTGAAGACACATATGGGCCTCGATCATGTAAGAGGACAGGAGCTATGCCAAGAAATTTAGTCTCTATGCAGGGTGACCATACAGACTTGTTTACCTCTGAGAGTCCCAATTTAGTCCTATTATGGCTGTATAATTGTTAATAACACCAAATTATCAAAATTGCCTGGATTCAGATGATAAATTAAGTGGTTACCTTATTTAGCCACTGGGAAACCACTGAAGAGTTATTACCAGAGGATTAACACAGCCAGACTTACAGTCTGGAAAGAGATCCTTGGCTGCATCCTGAAAAGTGCATTTAGGGGGCTGTAGGACTACGGGAAGGAAGATCAGTTAGGATACTGTTGCAAAGTTTACGGGAACTAAGGCAGTAGCAATAGGGTTAGAGTAGAGACAAGAAAGAAGATGGATATGTAAGAGCAGGTTTGGACATTCATGTAAGATAAGTTTGAGGCATTTTAAGACAGAGATGAGTTATTGTGATGCCATTTGTAGAAAGTTCTAGAGCAGCACTATCCAGTAGAACTTTTGGCATTGACAGAAATGTTTTATATTTGTTCTGTCCGGTATGGTAACCAGTAAGCACATGTGGCTAGTGGGAACTTCAAATTAAGTTTTAAGTTATATTAAGTATTAATTAACTTAAATTTATGGAATAGCCATATGTGTCTAGTGGCTTTTGTATTAGGCAGCACAACTCTAGATATTTATCTGCTAGGGTATGAGAGAGACCTGGGCTAAAGTGTAATATTGTGAGGGATCAGTTAGGTGCCAACTTAATAGATGCACTGGCCAGAGGAGCTTGGATATTGAGAAAAGAGCAGAGTACCATATTTAAGGGATTGACAGGAGGAGAAGACTGAAAAGGAAGGCTAAAGATTAGTCAAAGGGTTGGGGAAAGGCCTAGGAGAGGAAGCTGGTTTGGTAATCAAAGAGACTGACGATGTCAAGGAGTGCTAACAGTGATGAAAGATTTTATGCTTTATGTACTTACCAACTAAGATAAAGACACTTTGGAAATACTGAAGTAAAGAGATTATAGAGGTAGAATTATATATATATATATAATATATATAATATATATTTTGAGACATTATATAGATTATATATATATATATATTCATCTTTTAATTGTCATTTTATAGCTCCCCACCATAGCTGCCCTTCATCCTTACCTTCGATGATGACATTTGCTGGCTTCAGGGGAACCAGGGAACAAAGCTGGGACCTGGCAGCCCCACTACACTGCCAGCTGGGGAGAGCAAGTCACAGTTACAAATTATCACAACAATTAGTGCCTTTACTTGGGGGATCTGCAAATTGAGGAGGCCCCAGCTCCTCATTGTACAGGGGTCTATTTGGCAGTGACCTTTCTCTGGGTATGATGATATTCCTTCAGCCTGAGGGAATTGATGTTGATGAACCCGGTGGCATCAATTGGCTCATAATCACCCTTCACGTTCATGCTCACCAGTTCCTCATTGTAGAGAGACAGTGGGAACTCCTGGCCAAGGATGTACACCTGGTCCTTGAGGACAGCCACCTGCACTTTCCCTTCCACTCGCTCCTGGGACTTGGCGATGCTGTGGCGGACAAATTCACACTCAGAGCTGTGCCAGAAACCAGTATACATCAGCTTAGCAAATTTCAAACCCAGGCCTTGTTTGATTTGGCACACTTCCCGGTCCATGGTGAAGGCCTCCATATCTAAATAGGTGTGGTAAAGGATGGTGCCTGTGGGGTCTTGCAGATACCTCAAGACTTCATTCTAATGAAGCGGCTCTCTACGATGTCAGTGCGGCCCACACCGTGCTTGCCTGCGACTTGACTCAGGTACCATGAGGAGCTCCAAGGAGGTCTGGTGGGTGGTGCCATCCTTGACGTTGGTCATCTTCACGGGTCCCCTTTTGTGAACTCGATCTCGAGAATGTCAGGGGCGTTGGGGGCGTTCGCCGGGTCCTGGGTCTTCGTGTAGAGACCTGGAGGTGCTTGGTTTTTGGTATTTTGATGGGCTTAGGCGTTGACTAAGGGGAGATATTGTAGGTGAAGACTTTTCTCTGAGAGTAAAGTTATACAGACTCTATAAAGGTTGAAATATGAAAACTCAGTCTCATTTTGCCACCTTCTACCATGCCCAAATCCTTAAGGAACTGCATAGCTGACTTCTTGATGCAGCTATTTTCCTAAGAATTGATGGCTTGTGCCAGCCAGGAAGGAAACCTGCTTCACAGGTATAAGGAACTGCTTTTTTCCCCCCTTCTTTGGTGATGTAAGGCAAGAACCTGGAAGTTTGTTCACCATTTCAGTAGGGCAACTGCAGTGAGGGGCCAACAATGAAAGAAAGGTGGAACCCAAGAAAGGAAGACAGAATCAAAATATCCTCTGCCCTTCCCATCCCCAAATAAGAATAATTGTTGAAGCAAAACTTACAGATAAAAGTTTATTTTAGGAGCATTAGGACTGGAAAGATGCAAACAGCTATGTGTTGATCTGTAAACTTTCTTTTGGAGGGAGGGTCAATATGATGTGGTGGAATAAATAATTGAACTGGATTTCCATTCAGTAGACTTGAGTTCTAGTGTTGTTTCTATTGTTGATAAACCAAGTGGCCTCAGTATGCATGCCACTTAGTTATTTGGATCACAGTTACTTGTAAAAGTAGATTAGTGTTCAAGTTTATGTTTTTTTTAACTTTAAAACTCTATTAGGGTAAAGTTAAAATTAAGGTAAAGTTAAAACTCTATTAGCCAAGTTAAAATGATATCTAACATGCTAAAATAAGTCTGGTTACATGAAACCCATGTCAAATTTTGTTGACCTGCGTGATAAAATTTTACTCACTGTTTCAATGGATGCATTTTAAATGACTTTATAAGATACCAGTGTTAAAATGGGTAGTATGGAGATACACTGAGTTATGGAAAGTGAAAAAAAAGTAAAATACATAAGAAATTGTTTTCAAATTATTTTTTAAAGCCACTCCACAAATAATGAGGTTGTTTCCAGGCTGAGAACCTGTATGACAAGTTTCAGTTCAAAGAAACTATTGAAGGTTTCTTAATGGTGCCTGGAGGGGTAGACAGTGTAGTGGGTTAAAGTATGCAATATTTTCAATCTTTGGTTTCAAATTTTATTCCATTTAAAAAAAGAAAGAAAAATATTAGGGTTTTCCAGAGAAACAGAACCAATAGGATATATAAAGAGATACATAAGAGGGGGTTTATTATAGAAATTGGCTCACAGGATTATGGAGGCCAGAAGTGCCATAACTGACTGTCTGCAAGCTGGAGAACCTGGAAGGGGGAGTTCTCATGTCGGAGGGCAGGAGAAAATGGACATCCCAGCTCCAGAAGAGAGAGTGAATTTGCCATTTCTCTACCTTCTGCTTCTATCTGGCTCTCAAAAGACTGAGTCATGCTCACCCATATTGATGACAGCAATCTTTTTCACTTGGTCTACTGACTCCAAGGCTCATCTCTTCTGGAAACATCCTCACAGACACACACACAATGTTTCACCAGCTACCTAGTTACCCCTTCACCCAGTAAAGTTGGCACAGAAAAAAGATAAAGAAAGAAAGAAAGAAAGAGAGAGGCAGAGAGAGAGAGAGAGAGAAAACAGAAAGAAGGAAAGAGGGTAAGAAATTTGCAAAGAAAAGAGAAAAAATGAAAGGAGAAAAAAAGAAAAAGGAAGAAAAGGAAGAACGAAGGGAAAATAAATTAGCTGTGTATTGTTGCAAGAAAAGTTTGGCATGGTAGAACATAATAACTAGAGTTTTAGTACTTAATCCTCCGTTAACTGTGTGACCTTGTTTAAGTAATCACACATCTCTGGACTTTTTCTCGTCAGATGAGGGGTTTGAACCAGAAATTTTTTAGAGTCCCTTCCAACTCTACAGTGTTACAACATTTATGATGTAACTCATATGGCCCAAGACTGTTGATTTGTGTTGTTCAGAAAATGCCAAAAAATAGTACAGTCATGTGCCACATAATAATATTTCAGTCAACTATGGATGGCATATATGACAGTGGTCCTATAAGATTACAATGGAATGGCACGTTTCTATTGCCTAATGATGTCATAGCTGCCATAATGTCATGCAACACCTTACTCACATGTGTGTAGTGATACTGGTGTAAACAAACCTACCATGCTGCCAGTCATATAAAAGTCTAGCACATACAATTATGTACAGTACATAATTCTTGGTAATAATAATAACCAACCATAGTACTGGTTTATGTATTTACTATGCTTTTTATTGTTATTTTAGAGTATGCTCATTCTACTTATATATAAAAAATATTAACTGTAAGACAGCCTCAGGGAGACCCTTCAGGAGACATTCCAGAAGAAGGCATTGTTATCATAGGAGATGACAGCTCCATGCGTGCTATCGCCCCCGCAGACCTTACAGTGGGACAAGTTGTGCAGGTGGAAGACAGTGATATTCATGATCCTGATCCTGTATAGGCTAGACTTGTGTGTGCTTGTATCTTAGTTTTTTAACAAAAAGTGTAAAAAGTGAAATGAAAAATTAATAGAAAAAAGTATATGGAATAAGGATAAAAAGAAAGAAAATATTTTTGTATAGCTGTACAATGTGTTTGTGTTTTTTGTTGTTGTTGATGTTGTTTGAGATAGAATCTCACTCTGTTGCCCAGGCTGGAGTGCAGTGGTGCGGTCTTGGCTCATTGCAACCTCCACCTCCTGGGTTCAATTGATTGAACTCAGTTTCCTGAGTAGCTGGGATTACAGGTGCCTGCCACCATGCCCAGCTAATTTTTTGTGTTTTAGTAGAGATGGGATTTCACCATGTTGGTCAGTCTGGTCTCGAACTCCTGACCTCGTGATCTGCCCACCTCGGCCTCCCAAAGTGCTGGGATTACAAGCATGAGCCACTGTGCCTGGCCCAGTGTGTTTGTGTTTTAAGCCAAGTGTTATTATGAGAGTTAAAAGTTAAAAAATTAGTTTATAAAGTAAAAGAGTTACAGAAACTAAAGTTAATTTTATTGTTGAAGAAAGAACATTAAAAAATAATGTTACTATAGCCTAAGTATACAGGGTTTATAAAGTCTACAGTGGTGTAGGGTAATGTCTTAGACCTTGACATTTACTCACCGATTCACCCAGGGCAACTTCCAGTCATGCAAGCTCCATTCATAATAAGTGACCTATACAGACATACCATTTAATAATCTTTCATCCTGTATTTTTTCTTTCTCTTTTTTTTAAGAAATAGGTTTGGAGGGTTTTTTGTCCTTCAACATTTAAGTTTGGGGTACATGTGCAGGACATGCAGGTTTGTTACATAAGTAAATGTGTGCCATGGTGATTTGCTGCACAGATCATCCTATCACCTAGGTATTAAGCCCAGCATCCGTTAGCGGTTCTTCCTGATGCTCTTCCTCCCCACAACCGCTCCTCTGACAGGTCCCACTGTGTGTTTTTTGCCCGCATGTGTCTATGTGTTTTTGTCATTTAGCTGCCACTTATAAGTCAGAACATGCAGTATTTGGTTTTCTGTTCCTGTGTTAGTTTGCTGAGGATAATGACTTCCAGTCCATCCATGTCCCTGGAAAGGACACTATCTCATTCCTTTTTATGGCTGCCTAGTATTCCATGGTGTACATGTATCACATTTTCTTTATCCAGTCAATCACTGACAGGCATTTAGGTTGATTCCATGTCTTTGCTATTGTGAATAGTGCTGCAATGAACATATGCATGCAATGAAAACAGCATATATCCTTATAATAGAATGATTTATAATCTTTTGGTGTATACCCAGTAATGGGATTGCTGGGTCCAATGATATTTCTGCCTCTAGGTATTTGAGAAATCACACTGTTTTCCACAATGGTTGAACTAATTCACACTCCCACCAGCAGTGTAAAAGCATTCCTTTTTCTCCACAACCTGGCCAGCATCTGTTGTGTTTTGACTTTTTAATAGTAGCCATTCTGACTGACATGAGATGGTATCTCGATGTGGTTTTGATTTGCATTTCTCTAATTATCAGTGATGTTGAGCTTTTTTTCATATGTTTGTTGGCTGCATGTATATCTTCTTTTAAGAAGTGTCTGTTCATGTCCTTTGCCCACATTTTAATGGGCTTCTTTGCTTTATTCTTGTTTGTTTAAGTTCCTTGTAGATTCTGGATATTAGACCTTTGTCAGATGGATAGACTGCAAAAATTTTCTCCCATTCTGTAGGTTGTCTGTTCACTGTGATGATAGTTTCATTTGCTGTGCAGAAGCTCTTTAGTTTAATTAGATTCCATCTGTCAATTTTTGCTTTTGTTGCAACTGTTTTTCGCATTTTCATCATGAAATCTTGCTCATGCTTATGTCCTAAATGATATTGCCTAGATTTTCTAATAGAGTTTTTTTAAGTTATACTTTATGTTCTAGGGTACATGTACACAACGTGCAGGTTTGTTACATGTGTATACATGTGCCATGTTGGCGTGCTGCACCCATAACTCGTCATTTACATTAGGTATGTCTCCTAATGCTATCCCTCCCGCTCCCCCGACCCCATGACAGGCCCTGGTGTATGATGTTCCCCACCCTGTGTCCAAGTGTTCTCATTGTTCAGTTCCCACCTATGAGTGAGAACATGAGGTGTTTGGTTTTCTGTCCTTGTGATAGTTTGCTGAGAATGATGGTTTCCAGCTGCATCCATGTCCCTACAAAGGACACAAACTCATCCTTTTTTATGGCTGCATAGTATTCCATGGTGTATATGTGCTGCATATTCTTTATTATTATTATTATACTTTAAGTTCTAGGGTACATGTGCACAACGTGCAGGTTTGTTACATATGTATACATGTGCCATGTTGGTGTGCTGCACCCATTAACGCATGATTTACATTAGGTATATATCCTAATGCTATCCCTCCCCCCTCCGCCCACCCCACAATAGGACCTGGCGTGTGATGCTCCCCTTCCTGTGTCCAAGTGATCTCATTGTTCAATTCCCACCTGTGAGTGAGAACATGCAGTGTTTGCTTTTCTGTCCTTGCGATAGTTTGCTGAGAATGATGGTTTCCAGCTGCATTCATGTCCCTACAAAGGACATGAACTCATCCTTTTTTATGGCTGCATAGTATTCCATGGTGTATATGTGCCACATATTCTTAAGACAGTCTGTCATTGATGGACATTTGGGTTGGTTTCAAGTCTTTGCTATTGTGAATAGTGCTGCAGTAAACATACATGTGCATGTGTTTTTATAGCAGCATGACTTATAATCCTTTGGGTATATCCCCAGTAATGGGATGGCTGGGTCAAATGGTATTTCTAGTTCTAGATCCTTGAGGAATCGCCACACTGTCTTCCACAATGGTCGAACTAGTTTACAGTCCCACCAACAGTGTAAAAGTGTTCTAATTTCTCCAACTCCTCTCCAGCACCTGTTGTTTCCTGACTTTTTAATGATCATCATTCTAACTGGTGTGAGATGGTATCTCATTGTGGTTTTGATTTGCATTTCTCTGATGGCGAGTGATGATAAGCATTTTTTCATGTGTCTGTTGGCTGCATAAATGTCTTCTTTTGAGAAATGTCTGTTCATACCCTTTGCTTACTTTTTGATGGGGTTGTTTTTTTCTTGTAAATTTGTTTGAGTTCTTTGTAGGTTCTGGATATTAGCTCTTTGTCAGATGAGTAGATTGCAAAAATTTTCTCCCATTCTGTAGGTTGCATGCTCACTCTGAAGGTAATTTCTTTTGCTGTGCAGAAGCTCCTTAGCTTAGTTAGATCCCATTTGTCAATTTTGGCTTTTGTTGCGTTTGCTTTTGGTGTTTTAGACATGAAGTCCTTTCCCATGCCTATGTCCTGAATGGTATTGCCTAGGTTTTCTTCTGGGGTTTTTTGTGGTTTTAGGTCTAACATTTAAGTCTCTAATCCATCTTTAATTAATATTTGTATAAGGTGTAAGGAAGGGATCCAGTTTCAGTTTTCCACTTATGGCTAGCCAGTTTTCCCAGCACCGTTTATTAAATAGGGAATCCTTTCCTCGTTGCTTGTTTTTGTCAGGTTTGTCAAAGATCAGATGGTTGTAGATGTGTGGTATTATTTCTGAGGCCTCTGTTCTGTTCCATTGGTCTATATCTCTGTTTTGGTACCAGTACCATGCTGTTTTGGTTACAGTAGCCTTGTAGTATAGTTTGAAGTCAGGTAGCGTGATGCCTCCAGCTTTGTTCTTTTGGTCCTGACTGTCTTGGCAATGTGGGCTCTTTTTTGGTTCCCTATGAACTTTAAGGTAGTTTTTCCAATTCTGTGAAGAAAGTCATTGGTAGCTTAATGGGGATGGCATTGACTCTTTAAATTACTTTGGGCAGGATGGCCATTTTCATGATATTGATTCTTCCTATCCATGAGCATGGAATGTTCTTCCATTTGTTTGTGTCCTCTTTTATTTCATTGAGCAGTGTTTGTAGTTCTCCTTGAAGAGGTCCTTCACATCCCTTAAAAATTGGATTCCTAGGTATTTTATTCTCTTTGAAGCTATTGTGAATGTGAGTTCACTCATGATTTGGCTCTCTGTTTCTCTGTTATTGGTGTATAAGAATGCTAGTGATCTAATAGAGTTTTTATAGTTTTGAGTTTTACATTTAAGTCTTTAATCCATCTTGAGTTAATTTTTGTATAAGGCATAAGGAAGGGGTCTAGCTTCAATTTTCTGTATATGGTGAGCCAGCTCTCCCAGCACCATTTATTAAATGGGGAGTCCTTTCCCTATTGCTTGCTTTTGTCACGTTTGTCAAAGATCAGATGGTTGTCAGCATGTGGTCTTATTTCTGAGTTCTGTATTCTATTCCATTGGTCTGTGTGTCTGTTTTTGTACCAGTACCATGCTGTTTTGGTTACAGCAGGCTTGTGGTATAGTTTGAAGTCAGGTAGCATGATGCCTCCAGTTTTTTGCTTAAGATTGTCTTAGCTATTGTGGTTTCTATTTGGTTCCATATAAATTTGAAAATCGTTTTTTCTAATTCTTTGAAGAATGTCAATGGTGATTCAATGGGAATAGTATTGAATCTATAAATTACTTTGGGCAGTATGACCATTTTCATGATATTGATTCTTCCTGTCTATGAACATGAGATGTTTCTCCATTTGTTTGTGTCCTCTCTGATTTCTTTGAGCAGCAGTTTGCAGTTCTCCTTGAAGAGGTCCTTCACTTACCTTGTTAACTGTATTCCTAGGTATTTTATTCTGTTTGTAGCAGTTGTGAATGGGAGTTCATTTATGATTTGGCTCTCTGCTTGCCTGTTGTTGGTGGATAGGAATGCTAACAATTTTTGCACATTGATTTTATATCCTGAGAATTTGCTGAAGTTGCTTATCAGCTTAAGAAGCTTTTGAGCTGAGACAATGGGGTTTTCTAGATATAGGATCATGTCATCTGCAAACAAAGATAGTTTGACTTCCTGTCTTCCTATTTGAATATGCTTTATTTCTTTCTCTTGGCTGATTGCCCTGGCCAGAACTTCCAGTACTATGTTAAAGAGGAGTGGTGAAAGAGGGCATCCTTGTCTTGTACTGGTTTTCAAGGGGAATGCTTCCTGCTTTTTCCCATTCAGTACAGTATTGACTGTGGGTTTGTTATATATGGCTCTTTTTATTTTGAGGTATGTTCCTTCAATATCCAGTTCATTGAGAGTTTTTAACATGAATCGATGTTGAATTTTATCAAAGGCCTTTTGTGCATCTATTGAGATAATCACGTGGTTTTTGCCTTCAGTTCTGTTTATGTGATGAATCACATTTATTGTTTTCTGTATGTTGAACCAACCTTGCATCTCAGGAATGAAGCCAACTTGATCGTGGTGGATAAGCTTTTTGATGTGCTGTTGGATTTGGTTTGCCTACTGGCAATAAAGTACTTTCATTGAGGATTTTTGCATTGATATTCATCATCAATCAAAGATATTGGCCTGAAGTTTTCTTTTTTGTTGTATCTCTGCCAGGTTTTGGTATCAGGATGATTCTGTCCTCATAGAATGAGTCAAGGAGGAGTCCCTCCTTTTCAAGATTTTAGAATAGTTTCAGTGGAAATTGTACCAGCTTTTCTTTGTATCTCTGGTAGAATTCAGCTGTGAGTTCATCTGGTCCTGGGCTTTTTTTTTGGTTGGTAGGCTGTTTATTACTGCCTCAAGTTTAGAACTCATTATTGGTCTATCCAGGGATTCAATTTCTTCCTGGTTCAGTTTTGGGAGGGTGTATGTGTCCAGGAATTTATCCATTTCTTCTAGATTTTCTAGTTTATGTGCATAGAGGCGTTTATAGTATTCTCTGATGGTTGTTTGTATTTCTGTGGGGTCAGTGGTGAAAACTCCCTTATCATTTTTGATTGTATTTATTTGACTCTTCTCTCTTTCTTCTTTGTTAGTCAAGCTAGGAGTCTATCTATTTTATTAATTTTTTCAAAAAACCAGCTCCCGGATTTATTTATTTTTTTGAAGACTTTTTAACTTCTCTCTCTCCTTCAGTTCATCTCTGATCTTTGTTATTTCTTGTCTTCTGATAGTTTTGAGGTTTATTTGCTCTTGGTTCTCTAGTTCTTTTAGTTAAGATGTTAAGTTGTTAACTTGAGATCTTTCTAGCTTTTTGACATGGGCATTTGGTGCTATACGTTGCCCTCTGAACACTGCTTTAGCTGCATCACAGGGATTCTGGTAAGTTGTCCCTTTGTTCTCATTAGTTTCAAAGAACTTCTTGATTTCTGGCTTAATTTCATTATTTATCCAAAAGTCATTCAGGAGAAGGTTGTTCAATTTCCATGTGATTGTGTGGTTTTGAGCAAATTACTTAATTTTAAGTTCTAATTTGATTGCACTATGGTCTGAGAGACTGCTTGTTATGATTTTCAGTTCTTTTGCATTTGCTAAGTGTTTTTCTTCTAATTATGTGATCAGTTTTAGAGGAAGTGCCATGTGGTGATGAGAAGAATATGTATTCTGTTGTTTTGGGGTGGGGAGTTCTGTAGATATCTGTCAGGTCCACTTGATCCAGGGCTGAGTTCAGGTCCTAAATATCTTTGTTAATTTTCTACCTCAGTGATCTAAATTGTCAGTGGCGTATTAAAACCTCTCACTATTGTGTGGGATTCTAAGTCTCTTTGTAGGTCTCTAACAACTTGCTTTATGAGTCTGGGTGCTCCTGTCTTTGTGTTCTCACTAGTTTCAAATAACTTCTTGATTTCTGCCTTAATTTCATTATTTATCCAATATGAAATACTTTCATTATTTACCCAATATGAAATACTTTCATTATTTATTTGGTGAAATAAATTTACTCTAAAGTATTTCATTATTTATTTGGTGCATATATATTTAGGATAATTAGCTCTTCTTATTCAATTGAATCATTTACCATTACATAATGCCCTTCTTTGTCTTTTTTGGTCTTTGTTAGTTTAAAGTCTGTTTTGTCAGAAACTAGGATTGTGCCCCCTGCTTTGCTTTTTTTTTTTTTTTTTCTTTTTTTTTTTTGCTTTCTATTTGCTTGGTAATTTTTCCTCCATCCTTTTATTTTGAGCCTATGTGTGTCTTTGCACATGAGATACGTCTCTTGAAGACAGCATACCAATGGGTCTTGTCTCTTCATCCAGCTTGCCATTCTGTTAGGGTATTTAGCTCATTTACTTTAAGGTTTGTATTGTTATGTGTGAAGTTCTCCCTGTCATCATGATGCTATCTGGTTATTTTGCAGAATTGTTTATGTAGTTGCTTCATAGTGTCACTGGTCTGTATACTTTAGTGTTTCTGTAGTGGCTGGTGATGGGGTTTCCTTTCCATATTTAATGCTTCCTTCAGGAGCTCTTGCAAGGCAGGCCTGGTGGTAATGACTTCCCTAAGCACTTTCTTGTTTAAAAAGGATCTTATTCCTCCTTCACTTATGAAGCTTAGTTTGGCCAGATATGAAATTCTGGGTTGAAAATTATTGTCTTTAAGAAGTTGAATATTGGCTCCCAATCTCTTCTGGCTTGCAGGGTTTCCACTGAGAGGTCTGCTGTTAATTTGATGGGTTTCCCTTTGTAGGTGACCTGGCCTTTCTCTCTATGTGCCCTTAACGTTTTTTCTTTCATTTCAGCCTTGGAGAATCTGACCATTATGTTTCTTGGGGCTGATTTCTCATGGAGTATCTTACTGGGGTTCTCTGCATTTCCTGAATCTGAATGTTTGTCCGTCTTGCTATATTGGAGAAGTTCTCCTGGATGATATCCCAAAGTATATTTTCCAACTTGTTTCCATTTTCCCTTTCTCTTTCAGGTACCCCAATCAGTCATAGGTTCAGTCTGTTTACATAATCTCATATTTCTCAGAGGTTTTGTTCATTCTTTTAAATTCTTTTTCTCTATTCTTGCCTGCTTGTCTTATTTCAGAAAGATAGTCTTCAGTGTCTGAGATTCATTCCTCCACTTAGTCTATTCTGCTGTTGATACTTGTGATTGCATTGTGAAGTTCTCATGTTGTGTTTTTCAGCTCCATCAGATCAGTTATGTTCCTCTCTAAAATGACTAGTCTGTCTATCAGCTCCTGTATTGTTTTATCATGATTCTTAGCTTCTTTGCTTTAGGTTACAACATGCTGCTTTAGCTCAGTGAAGTTTGATATTACCCAACTTCTGAAGCCTACTGCTGTCAATTCAGCCATCTCACCCTTAGCCCAGTTCTGTGCCCTTGCTGGAGAGGTGCTATGGTCCTTTGGAGGAGAAGCACTGTCTTTTTGAGTTTTCAGCATTTTTACATTGATTCTCTCTCATCTTTGTGAGCTTATCTACCTTTGGTCTTTGAGGTTGCTGCCCTTTGAATGAGGTTAGTGTGTGGTATTTTTTGTTGATGTTGTTGTTTTATGTTTGTTTGTTTTTCTTTTAATAGGCCACTGTACCATAGGGCTGCTGATGTTTGCTGGGGGTCTGCTTTGGTTGCCTTGTTTTTTCCATAGCTGGAGGTATACCAGTGAAAGCCATGAAACAGCAAAGATGACAGCCAGTTCCTTCCACTGGAAGCTCCATCCTAGGGGGGTACTGACCTGTTGCTAGCCTGAACACACCTGTAGGGGGTGGCTGGAGATCCCTTTTGGGAGGTCTCACCCAGTCAAGAGGAATGAGATCAGAGACCCTTTTAAAAAAGCAGTCTGGCTGCTTTTTGGTATAGCAGGTATGTTGCATTGGGGGTGGAAGTAGGACCCTTCCTCATCCAGACTGTATTCCCCAAGCCAGCAGGCTAGAGAGGCTAAATCAACAGAACTGCAGAGATGGCGGTTACTCCCCCTATTCCCCCACCCCACCTCCTGACCAGGAGCTCTGTCCCAGGAAGAGATCAGAGCTCTATCCATAGAACCCTGGCTAGAGTGGCTAAAGCTCCTTCAGGGAGGTCCCACCCAGTGAGGAGAAATGGATCGAGGTCCTTCTTAAAGAAGCAGCCTGGCCATAATCTGGCAAGGCAGCTGTGGTGTGTTGTGGGAGACTCTTCTGTGTTCAGACCATTTATATTCTTCACAGCTGGCAGGCTGGAATGGCTGAGTCTACTGAACCCCAGAGATGGGGCTGACCCTTCCCACCCCCTCCTTTTCTTTTGAGACAAGGTCTTACTCTGTCACCCAGGCTAGAGTGCAATGGCACAATCTGGGCCCGCTGCAGCCTTGACCTCCTGGGTTCGATCAATCCTCCCACCTCAGTCCCCTAAGTAGCTGGGACTGCAGGCATGTGCCACCACACCTGGCTATTTTTTGTACTATTTTGTAGAGATGGGATTTCTCCATGTTGTTTAGGCAGGTCTTAAACTCGTGGGCTCAAGCAATCTGCCCACCTCAGCCTCCTAAAAGCTGGGATTACAGGCATGAGTCACTGTGCCTGAGCTTCATACTGTATTTTTACTGTACATCTTCTATGTTTTGATACACAAATCCTTACAACTGTGTTACAGTTGCCTACAGTGTTCAGTACAGTCACACACTGTATGGGTTTGTAGCCTAGAAGCAATAGGCTATCCCGTCTAGTCAAGTGTGTAGTAGGCTATGCCATCTAGGTTTGTATAAGTATGCTCTGATGTTTTTTCACAAGGATGAAGAATGTATCCTTATCTTTAATTGATACATGACTGCATTAGGAAAATCTCTCCTACTCATAATTTCATTTTATGCTTTCATTCAGTTATAGGAAACTATTTTTAGCAAGACTAAGGTATGAAAGAAAGTTTTTACAATTGAAAACTTTCCACTATTCCAGCTAAGCTGGAGTGGGGTTGCCTAGAATGACTAAATCTGTGCAGGTGAAGAGTTGTGAGGATTCACCTCACCTATTCCCTCTGTCACCCCTTCCTCAACAGCATGAGCTCTGGGAAGAAGACCTGATCATCTCTGCTGCAGAGGACAAAGGCAAGACTCTTTTCTAGAGAAGGAATGTAAGGGGAAGCTAAAATGTGTCCTGAGACACTGGGCTGGTTAAAAGTCATGTGTTTTCTGAAATTAATATGTTGTCAACAATGATTTTTAAAATAAATAATTAGACTCCTTATATTGAGATAGTTTGATTATTCCTTTGAAGCACTAAGGTTACTTTGTAGTAACCTGAGAAATATCTTCATTGAAGAGATTTCTTGACCTGTTTTTTTGTGCCAATCTCCTTCCTTATACCAAAACAAAAAAAATATTTTCTTTTAAGATACTGCAAGTATCCAAGACATAGAACTTTTTCCTGGAAGTAGAGTCTTCTTTTAAAAAATCTCTTTTTGGTACAGGATTGGCAATAATTTCACTATCAGAACCTTTAAACATACCAAAATGCTACCTGAGATTCTGGAATTAG
Source organism: Papio anubis (assembly GCF_008728515.1). Lineage (NCBI taxonomy): Eukaryota > Metazoa > Chordata > Mammalia > Primates > Cercopithecidae > Papio > Papio anubis. Next base: position 40,796,865 of record NC_044978.1, on the reverse strand, counting down.
AATGGTCCTTTATCTTTGATGTTCCCAGAAATCATGTAATGACAGAGTGAGGGTAATAGGAGTTCACTGTGCTCAGTTTCCCAGGGTACACATTACTTCTTTGTTTCATGTAAACATAGCTAAAATGATAGAGTATAATGACTCCTTTTAGAATTGTATTTTTCTTTTATTATAGAGATTGGTAAACACTTTAAGTGATACAAAGAGCCAGAAGAAAAGCAGTGCTTTTTAAAAAAATGTAAAGCCTTATGGGACTTTAAATATCAGGTTGAAGGAAGACGGGGTTGTTGTTTGGATTGTAATGTCTGTGACCTTTGGGTGTTAGGCCTGGCTCACCTGAAACTGCTAAATTGTTTGTCCTTTTCACATCTTGATTGGTAAGGCTACAGTTTAAAACTTTCCCTTTTTTCACACAGAGACATTTCAACATCTCTCGACTACTTGGTCCCACCGCTATTCAGTATGGGTTTTCCTTTGAGATCAGTAGAAACAGCCCATTACCCGCATTTTCTAACTACTTACTTCCTCATTAACATCTCCTACTTTACTGAAACTTCTCCCTTAAATGTTAAAGCCAACGATCTTAATCAGTACTCATTCTCCAAAACTGCTATTCAAATTGGATATGGCTGACCAACTCTTCCCTCTTCAAACTCCCCTTTGACATGACTGTTGCCATCACTCTAGCTCTTCCCCTACTTTTCGCCTTTCCTATTTTATTTTTGCTGCAATTTTTTTCCACTTTCCTCCCTCTTTAACTTGGTGCTTTTCACTCTCCATGTTTTTCTGAAATATGAGCTCTTTCTTATGGCTTTATCTACTGTTTCCAATCTGGTAACTGAAAATCTCAATCTCTTGTTCTGATTTGATATCGGAGTTGCACTCTAGAGTTTCCCAGTTGCTGCCTGTATGTTTATCACTTGTGTAATTAGTGCTAGGTGAAGTGTAAGTTGTGTTTCCCATGAGTGAGTTTTATTGTAAAGTTACTAGAAGCTTTTAGCTCCTGGTGGAGACAGACATTCACTTTGGAACAGATCTTTGCTTTCTTAAGTTATACAAATACAAGGCTGATATTTAATCTTGGGGTGGTTCTGAGCGATAGTGAAGTTATCTGTCACAGAGATGCCAAGTGTTCTGCTTCAGAAGATAAAAATGTTCTTTTGCGTCTGTGTGGATACTGCAGATAAAATTTTATGACAATAAATTTGAAAATTCAGATGAAATAAACAACCGCAACTTATGAAAACTGGTGCAGGAAAATAAAGTCTGAATAGAATAGTTCTATTTAAGAAATTGAATCTCTCATTTAAAACCTCCTTGGAAAGAAACATCTAGGTCCAGTGAATGCTCTAAATATTTAAGGAGGAAATATTACTAATAGCCAATTACCAGCCCCTTATTTAAAAAAGGATCAACAGGCTAATCTTACTGATGAACATACAGGCAAAATCCTAATACAATATTAGCCACAGGAATCTCACAGTATGTTAACCATACAAATCATATCATCATACAAAAAATAAATTCAAAATAGATTGTGGGCCTAAATGAGAAAGGTGACCTGATAAACATCTAGAAAATAACATGCAGAATATTTTAATGACTAAGATATTCTTAAACAGGCAAAGATTTCTTAAATAGGACATAAAAAGCTCTAATCATAAGCATATAGATTGATAATTGAACTACATTAAATTTAGGACTTTTATTCACTAAAAGCCTTAAGAGAGTGAAAAAAAATGTAAAACTGTGGACTGTACCATAAAAATCATGAAGAATGGTGTAGGAAATATTTATGTTTCTGTGACCCAATGTAAGAATAAATGTTTATATGATATATATTACATAGATAGTTACTGCCTGCTGTGTCTCCTGTTTACCATTCTCTAATCTAATTACTCTCCTCCTCTTTCTGTCCCCTAGGGTTAAGCACTTTTCTCAATGTTGTGTTCATCTTTTCCCCGCAGGTTTTTATAGTTTTATAAGACATGTACTTCCAAGTAATCTATAATAGTTTAGTAGTTGGGGTCCCAACAGAAAAGTGATGACACACTCAACTGGGCAAATGGAGAAGTGTTTATAAACATACTGTTTGCAAAGGTGTGGTATAGTACAGAAACACCAAAGAATAAGGTTAGACTCCAGAACCAGTGGCTTTGGAATTTCATCACCATCCCTATGTCTCAAGAATAAGAAAAGGTACTTAACAAAAGAATGTGGTGAGAAAAGCCTGCCTGGCAGGAGCTGGGACCTTTGGTCAGGATAAACATCAGTCTGTGAGACCTTGCAGGGAGGAAGTCAAAAGAATGGACTCTGATCTCATACTCTTGCCTTATAGTGCTCCACATTGGCAGAACTCAGCTGAAATGCAGAAAGCAGGCAAGCCCAGTGATGCAGAGGACAGAGTTCAGCCTCCCAGAGCGCAGAGTATAGATGAAGAGGCAGAGTGCAGCTGGGGGCAGGGGAGTTGCACGCCTCTGTGAAACATCCAGCATTAATGCTGTTTGCATGTTATGCCATCATATTAAATGTATCATGCACTCTTTCTATCCTTTAGCCACTTGCTTTCTCCCTAATTTTCCAGAACTTGTTCTGGACTTAGTAGTTTTACTAATATATGTTTTGTTTTTGTTTTTGTTTTTTTTCTTCCTAGACAAATATTGATTCAAGATGCACATTTTTCTCTAGTCAATCTGTTCTTTGTTAAGGTTTTCAGTTGCAAACAACAGAACCCACCTTTACTATTTTAAACAGAATTTTTTAGATACTGGGTACATCATAAAATCTCTGCCGCCACGTGTGATGGATTGTGCTTATATCCCAGTAATGTGGGAGGCAAAAGTAGGAGGATCAGTTGAGATAAGAAGTTCACGGCTGAGCTCGGTGGCTCATGCCTGTAATCCCAGCACTTTGGGAGGCCAAGGTGGGCAGATCACAAGGTCAGGAGTTCAATAACATCTTGGCCAACACGGTGAAACCCCATCTCTACTAAAAATACAAAAATTAGCCAGGTGTGGTAGCGCGTGCCTATAATCCCAGCTACTCTGGAGGCTGAGGCAGTAGAATTGCTTGAACCTGGAAGGCGGAGGTTGCAGTGAGGTGAGATTGTGCCATTGCATTCCAGCCTGGGCGACAAGAGTGAAACTCCATCTCCAAAAGAGAAAGAAAAGAAGTTCACAACCACCTTGGCAACATAGGGAGACCCTGTCTCTAAAAAACAAACTAAAAAAAAAAAAAAAAAAAAAATAGCCAGGTGTGGTGGCACATGCCTATAATCCAGGAGTTGCGGTAAGCTATGGTCACAACACTGCACTCCAGCCTGGTAACAGAATGAGACCCTATCTCTAAAAATTATGTTTAAAATAATAAAGTCTCTACAATAACCACAGGATTAAACTTGCTTACTTTGCAGCCAGGAACAATCTTCAAATTCCGGTGTGGCACTAGTCTACTAGACAGCTTGATGCCAAATATAGAGGCTGAGAAGTTTTCAGAGGATACTAGAGCTCGGACTACTGTCACGGCAGCCTCTGGCACTGACTGTCCTTACTGCCCTTGCTGGCATCACCTCAGCACTGTGCTTTCTCATTCACTTCGTCTACTTCTGAACTCATGTCTCACGTCAGTGCATTGAAAAGGCCCAGGTCATGATTTCCAAGGGAAGCTGGGAAAGCAATTTTTTAGCTTCTGCTTTGGGGGAGGAATGAATTCTCCAACATAGGAAGGATTAGAAAGCTTCTGGACAGCCAAGGAAGTGTGACAAATGTCTATCCATCTCTGACAAGCCATCACTTTCATGCTAATTCCTGCCTCGCCCAACTACAAGGCCTTGAGCCTGGGTCCAACTGTGTACATCTGGTCTGTTTTCTGAGAGTACTTGCTTTTGAGTGAAGCACCTGGACTTCTCAGAATACTTTTGTCTCTGGGTTTCTTTAGCACTAATTAGTGTTGCCATTCAATTAGTCATTGACTTTGGCTTTTAAATGATATTTGTGATTTTGCTAAAATAGTGTAACATTTTATTATTGGCCCTTTCATATTTTCATTTTATTATTTGATCTTATTGCTTCATAAAAGTTTTAGGGATCCTTGGCAGGGGGAGTGATATTTTTTTCTTTTCACAGGAATTAGCATACTTCTGTGAACCTAGGAGGCATGAAATAAACATTTGGTTTTTATTGTTCTATGGTTTTAGCCTTGAGGGATAGAAATTATACTTAGGTAATTTTTAACAAATATATGCACGCATAATCTGCTATCCAGACCATGATGCAAAGCCATTTACACAATCCCAGTTCCTAGTTCTCCAGAAGTATATGTACTGCTTACAAATACGTTTTAGAGTTTTCTCCCCCCTCTTCCAACTTTGTCTTAGATTATACACAGGGTGAAGGTTGGCAATTATGTGGTATTTATAAAAATCTAAGGGGAAATGAAACTTGGATAATACAATATTTAACCTTTTTGAATCCAAATTTATAAAACCAGCAAGACCTTTTTTGGGAGAATTTATACTGCGCGAGAAATGTGGAATTGGGTAGGTAGGATCTGTCAGAGAACTTCTGTGGTAGGAATCTATCAGTAGCTCTCTTTGGGATTCCTAAAATACAGTCTTGGGAATAATCAAATGACCAACAAATCTCCAAGATGCTTGATGCTTGATGTTCATTACCAGAAAGTGGGTAAATGAACAACAAGCTTGTGCCCGTGTTTATTAGTCATCTTTTTTGTTGTCTTGCCTCTAGCTGATGTGGTGTGCTGATGAATATTGGTGTTTGAAAAGCACATGGAGAGAGCAAGTACAAGACAGTGTGTCATGCCACTGACAAGCCTCCTAAAATCCATGCTTTGATCCTGTACCTGCACTCCTAGAATACATTTAGGGCACTAAGGAAAGATGCTAATGAAACATATTAAAAGCTTGGCAGAATAAATATAGAACCACAGGACTGTCATAAGTGTAGGAAGAGCAAAATCATATTCCAGCTTGCAGAAAGAAAGCGATGTAGCCAGTTATTTTGATTGGCAATAGAGAGCTGAAAGCAATCATGATTTTTGTTCTGTAGGTCATATGGAGATCCAAGAGATCCAGCAAGCAGGAGTGGGAATGGACTCAACCAGAAGTCCAGCATAAACTGAAGGCTTCCAGAATGCTGACCTGTCTATCAGCATTTGTTAAACACTTACTAGGTGCAAAACAGCAGTCTAAGCGATATTAAGGAAGAGATGCTATCCCTGCTGTGAAGTGGAAAGAGAAACATGCATACAACAGGGTTCCATTGTAGCAGTGACTATACATATTGCTATATTCCAAGCACTGAGAACAGTGCCTGGTGCTTCAATAAATAGCCAGTAAATATATGAACAAATTGTTTCTTGAAGAGTTCTATTAGATCCCCTTGTGAGTGATACTTAACTTTAAATAGGTAAGTCAGATAGTGAGGGCCTAAATTAGCTAGGGTATGTATTTTCTTACTGAAGCACTTGGCTTTGAGACTGGGCAGGTGTAGAGAATGTATGACAATAGGATACTCACAAAGTTGTGTGCTAAGTAAAGGATGGCAAGCAAAAATAGTGAGCAGAAGAAAAACTATAAAGATCTCACAAAGTGAAACTTCATATGATTCAGTGTAATTCTGGAATTCCAAGTGAAAATAGGCAGAACAGGTTTACTTGCATTAGTAAGAAGAAGTATAGCTATTTATGAATAATGGTAATGGGTAGGGTATTATTTTAAATGATGTAGTTACTGTGGGCTCTGCAAATACGGCTACAGCTGCCAACCACAGAATACTCTTTATATGTGTATAGTGTGGAAAGAACAGTTGGTCACGCAAAGGTTTTTTCAGCCACACCTGTTCACTCAGATAACAATTGCCACCAGTAGTGTTATCTCTCTCTCTATAAAGATAAATGTATATTTTATACATCTATGTCTATAACTATACATACAACTTATAAATTAGGTGGAAGTTAGATTGGCTGATTTTATTCTTTTGAAAGAAGAATACAATTCATTTTAGATACTGGGTAGAAACCGACAAATTTAACTTGCACAGAGGGATCTCTTAGTTGAGATGAATCTTTTTGAGTCATTAGCATGGTTTCATTTATGAGTACAATACCAGTAGAACCTTGTTATGAAATGACTCATTAATTATATCAAGTCAGTTATATCATGGGTCAAATCACATCTCCTGAAGTATAACAACCACATATAATAAAGCCTGAAACAATGCAATTGGCCCATTAATCATTCACTCACTCAATAATTCACTCATTCACTCATTCAACAAATATGTATCAAGAGCCTCCTAAACTGGAGGGATTATAGGCAATACAAAGATGAATAATTCATAATCTTTGTCTGTAATTATCCTATGAAAACTAGTTTTAACTTGTGAGTTTGGTATCCTAGAAGAATCCTGTTGAATGTTTTGCAGCGATATTCTTTTATGAAATATTTTCATCCTCGGTTTTTTGAGAAACTTCTGTGGCATCCTTCTCAAAATAGTTTTTAGGACATCTATTGGATTTTAAGCAAAAACAAAATAAAAGGTCAGTAATAAGTATCAGTGTGCTATTTGGATTTAAAAAAACCTCATTATGTGCCTTCATTACAATTACCAAGTTTAAAAATGTGTAGCTTCAGGGTGAAAACTCATTAGAGCTGCTTGTCTCTACTCAGAATTAATCCATGCAGTTAACTGTGATTGAAAATCAAGATACTTAATTGTTATGATTTAATATGTGTTTGTGCACTCTAAAACATGCGTAAGTGTAGTATGTTTTTCTGAATAAAGCCACAGAAGAGGTGCAGTTTGCCTGCTGTGAGGTTCTCTTCATATATCAGAGATATTAAATGATTTCTTATTTAACTCTAGAAAGTGGTGATGCTAGTTATACATTGTTGCATAACAAATCATCCCAAAACTTTGAGTTAAAATAATAATCATTTAATTTGATGACAACTTTCTGGCTCAGTTGGGTGGCTCTTCTCTTCTGAGGCAGTTTTGTTAATACGTATAATCAACTGGCAGCTCAAACTGTGGCTGGATAGTCTAGGATGATTTCATTTGCATGTCTGTTGGATGGAAGATTGGTTAGATCTAGGACCCTTAATCTGAGATGGCTCATTTTTGTCCCACATGGTCTCATTCTCCAGGCTAACCTGGGCTTGTTCATATGGTGGTGGAAGATTTCCCAGCAGCAAGAGTCAGCTCCAGCGTACAGCCCTTGTCAAGTCTCTGCCTGCATCATTTGCATCTTTGACCAAACCAAGTAAATAACCAAAACAAAAAAAGTCCCTAAAATTCAAGAAAGGGGGTAAAGATTCTCTTCCTCTTTGGGAGGAAAAGTCACATCGCATAGGTATGTGCTTCCAGAAATAAGAGGAATCTGTAGTCATTTATTTGTGATGTACCATAAGATATTCTACAATATTATATATCAATGAGTGTCAATGAACATAACATCATGTAAATATTAAATGATCTGTAGATTGATTCAGGTTCTTGCAATTAAAGAAAAGAAGCAAATGTATTAACTTAGCTCCCTTAGGAGCTATTTTTGAAAAATAATATTTGCTTACCATTAAGGAATAAGAAATACTCATCAAGACAAAATAATAAAACTTTTAAAAATTATTTTGAGTGGAATAACCAGGGTGAATTGATAGGGATAAAGAAAGGCTGAACTCTACCTTAGCCTTACCCCTTTCAGCCCCACTAAGTAAAACACTTACTGTTGTTTAATTGGTATGATATGTACAGGTCTTTGTTTAGTTTATGTTTCCCTTTTGTCTGTTTTTTCCTCTTTGTTTCACTCCCTACAGGCTATGCCTTTATCTGCACCCACTTATATTATCATGACTCCCAGTGTATATCTCCAGCTTTGATATGTCTCCTGAGTGACAGACCGATTTAATTCACTTTGTGATCTCTATCAGGATGTCTCTTAGCATGGCCACATATGAACTCATTGTCTTCTGCTCTAATCTTTTCTTCCCGCTGTAGTCTCTAACAGTGAGTGGTAATGCCAACATTCATTACATGTTCAAGCTAAAATTTATTTATTTACTTATTTTGATACAGGCTCTTGCTCTGTCACCTAAGCTGGAGTGCAGTGGTGCTATTGCGACTCACTTCAGCCTCTGCCTCCTGGGCTCGAGTGGTACTCCCACCTCAGCTTCCCGAATAGCTGGGACTACAGATGCATACCACCATGCCCAGCTATTTTATTTTTATTTTTAATAGAGATGAGGGCTCCCTATGTTGCCCAAGCAGGTCTCCAACTCCTCCTGCCTCAGCCTCCCGAAATGGTGGGATTACAGGCATGAGCCATTGTGCCCAGACAAAAAAGATAGCATTTTATTATTATTATTATTATTTAGAGGTGGGGATATCAATATTTTGCCCAGGCTGGTCTTGAACTCCTGGGCTCAAGTGATCCTCCTGCCTTGGATTCCCAAAGTTCTGGGATTAGAGGAGTAAGCCACTGCTATTCCTTCCCATCATTGCTTTCCACTCACCAATCTCCAAATCTGTGTTTCTTGCCCCTTCAATATTTCTTGATATTCAACTCCTCCAGTTCCACAGCTTCTATCTTAATCAGACTCCATGACTTATTTATCTGCTTCACATTTTCCCCAAATTTCTCCAATCAATCTAGAGCAATTGTCTAAAACATAAAACTTATCATGTCATTCCAAGACTTCCGTCAATAAATCCTCATAACCTTTAGGATATGATCCACATCATTATCTTGGCATACAAGTCTCTCGATGTTGTAACTCATGACAACTCTCAGCCAGAGGAAACTCCTTTCTTGTGTCCATCATGACATCTCTCACCTCTCTGTCCAAAGTGAACCCCTGTTCTTATTACCTTCCTGATCCTCTTCCTTCTCAACGTGGTTAACTCTTACTCATTCTTCCAGAATTAATACAAAAAAAATCTGCTTGGGAAGTATTCCTAAGTTAACACCAGACTTAGGTGAGCAGTCCCCTTATAGTATGTTACTGTCCTAAATCACATTCCATAGTTTTTAACTGGTGATTTACTCAGGTCATCTCCATCATTGCTCTGTGTGATGTTAGCAGTTAACTCAGTCCGTGACACACAGTAAGCTGTCAGGACTCGAATGATGACAAGATTGAACGAATTGACTGAATGAATGAGTAGAGGAAGGATGTGACAGGAGGGTAATTGTATTACAGTTGGCCATGTGTCCTGGCTGCATCTTACTCAATGCACGCACATGGCGGAACTGTTTATTACTGAGAAGTAATTTAGCTAAGTCTGGGTGTTGGAAGGAATGCACTTGGAGTTTAAGTCAAGTTTCAGCTCAGGGTAGGAGTGAGATCTTGTTGACAACAAAAACAGCTCTAGTTCTGAAAATTTAGGGATCATTTATTTTTCTGTAATTGGAAAAAAAATTCACTGTTAGAAGTTTGTCTCCTTAAGCCCAGGATTTCAAGACCAGACTGGCAAGATGGCAAGACCCTCCTTACTCCCTACTTCTGCAAAAAAAAAAAAAAAAAGGACAAAAAAGAAAAGAAATTTGTCTCAATACCATTGTGGGGATTCATTTTCTTTGTCATTTGTTGCTAACTATTAATCTCTGGATTCTCTCTAAATTCTAATCATTTTCTAATCCTTGATATCACTGAGTATTTTCTCAGAGAATTTAAACTAGTTTTAATATTTGCTTAAGTGAAGCAAATTAACAATGTAAATTTAATGTAAATAATTATGTTTTTCAGGACCTAATTTAAATCATTTTTGACTATCTGCTGTTTTAGATTATTCAGATCAACGCTTCTAGCATCTAGCTGTGGGTAATGGAATTGGAGATGATTAGTAAATTGAAGCTGATTCTGAATTTTTAAGGAGCTGGGTGGCAGTGATGCTTTTTCTAGATTCTCATTCTGGAGTGTTCTGCTTTGAAGGACAGATTATTCTACCATAGATGAAGTTCTTTTTATTCGAATCTTTATAATACATCAAAAATGTTAAAAATATTTCTCTCATTGGTGTGTGTATGTGTAATAGTGGTTTCCTATTACTTTAGGAATACCTACTCAGTGAAAAGAAGCACTATATCACTAATATTTTGTCCTACTTTATTTCCTAGTCCCAGTAATAGTCAACTACCGTGTTCTGTCCAGCAGCTCATTCCTTCACCACTCACCTTAAACTTCTGACTGCTCAATTTCCCCCTTTATGTTCAGGCAGTTACTTTTCCTTCCTATTTCACAAGAGACCATCTTCTTGCACTTTCTACAGACCTCAGTAACTCTCCATCAGCATGTAAACACACCCAAGATTGTCCCATTAAAACATCTTTTAAGAACTCAAACAATTCAATAGTAACAAACAACCTGATTAAAAAATGGGGAAAGAAACTGAATAGACATTTCTCAAAAGAAGACATACAAATGGCCAAGAGGTATATGAAAAAAAAAAAAAAAAAAAAAAAAAAAAAAAGCTCAGCATCACAAACTATCAGAGAAATGCAAACCAAAACCACAATGAGATATCAGCTCACACCTGTTATCATGTTTATTATGAAAAAGACAAAAGATAAGTGTTGGTGAAGATGTGGAGAAAAGGGAGCCCTTGTGTATTGTTGATGGCAATGTAAATACGTATGGACATTATGGAAAACAGTATGAAAGGTCCTCCCAAAAAATAAAAATAGAACTGTCATATGATTCAGAAACCCCACCTTTAGATGTATATCCAAAGGAAATAACACCACTAACTCAGTGAGATATTTACACCCTTATGTTCATTGCGTTATTATTCACAACAGCCAAGATACAGAATCAACCTAAGTGCCTATTGAGGATGAATGGATAGAGAAAACGTGGTGTATACATACAATAGAATATTACTCAAACTTAAAAAAGATGGAAATCCTGTCATTTGTGACAACATAGACGAATCTGGAGGACATTATGCTAAGTGAAATAAGCCAGGCACAGAAAGACAAATACTGCATGACCTCACTCATATGTGGAATCTGAAAAAGTTGAACTCACAGAAGAAAGTAGAATGGTGGCTGCAAGGGCTGGGGATTGGGTGGGGTGGGAAAAATGGATAGATGTTAGTTGAAGGGTGCAAAGTTTTAGTTATGCAGGATAAATAAGTTCTGGCGAGCTACGGGGACTATAGTTAATAATACTGTTTTGTATACTTGAAATTTGCTAGGATAGTAGATCTTAAATATTCTTACCACACACACACAAATGCTAACGATGTGAGGTGACTAACATGGTTTGGCTCTGTGTTCCCACCCAAATCTCATCTCCAGTTGTAATTCCTGTGTGTCAAGGGAGGGAAGTGATTGGATCCTGGGGACAGTTTCCCCCGTGCTGTTCTTGTGATAGTGAGTGAATTTAAAAATTACCCAGCCTCTGGTATTTCTTTATAGCAGTGTGAAAGCAGACTAATACAGTGATGGTTATGTTAATTAGCTTGATTATGGTAATTATTTCACAATACATATGTGTATCAAAACATCATGTTGTACATCTCAAATATATACAATTTTTATTCATCACGTGTACCTCATAAAGCTGGAAAAAAGAGCTATAAGTTCTAAGGCTGAAAACTCTCTTTTCTTCTCTGGAGCCAGTTCCTTGAAAGGGTTGTATATGTTCATTGTTTCCATTCCTTTGCCTCTACCTCCTATTTAGTCTAACACTAATTTCAATCTGGATTCTGACCTATCTCTCTAGTTAAACTTACCAAGTTTCTATTATCTTTGTCTCTAAATCCAGTGGGCATGTTGAAGTTTTTGTTATGTTGTCTTCTTGAATATTCAATACTGTTAAAACATCCTCTGTCTGCAGAATCAGATTATTCAACAGGTAGATGAAGCAAATGCTTGAGGCTCTTGCAAAATCAAGGAAACCCTCTATGGGTACATCCAGATGATGGGCTATTACTCAGTACTGAAAAGAAATGAGATATCAAGCCATGAAAAGACATGGAGGAACTTTACATGTTTAACATATTACTAAGTGAAAGACAGCAATCTGAAAAGGTTACATACTGTATGATTCCAACTATCTGACATAAAAGACAAAACTGTGGAGACAGTAAAAAGATCACTGGTTCCCGGGGTTTAGAGGGAAGGGAGGGATGAGCAAGAACACAGAGGGTGTTTAGGGCAATGGAATTCCTCTATATACTGTAACGGTAGATATATGCCATTATAAATTTGTCCAAGCCTATATAATATACAATATCAAGAGTGAACCATGATATAAACTGTGGACTTTAGGTGATAATGATCTGTCCATGTAAGTTCATCAACTGTAACAAATGTACCACTCTGGTGAGAGATGTTGATAGATGGGGAAACTATGCATGTATTGGGGACAGAGGATAAATGGGAACTCTCTATACTTTTTGCTTAATTTTGCTATGAACCTAAAACTGCTGTGAAAAATGAAGTGTATTAAAAGAAAAACCTCCAGGATCTGATTTCTCTATACTTCTTTAAAATAATACCTTCTCCATTCTATACTTGCTGTATTTTTTCATATGAAATTACTTTGATTCTTTGAACTAGCCATGTTCTTGTTCATCTCTAAATCTTTGCCCATCTTTTTTCCTTTACCTAGGATTCTCCAACATTTTCTATTCAGTTGCTACCTTCTTCTCATCTTCTATCATTTATTGCATTTTATTGTTATTGCGTTTTCACTTGTCTGTCTTTACCAGACTCTAAGTTGGGAGTCCATCTTTCTTACTTTAGTATCTCCAGTGTCTTGCATAATGCTGGGCAAATAAAGAACCAAATAACTATTTATTTATTTATTTTATAAATAGGTGATTTAGGGTATGAGACAAATTTCTCCCAATGTTAGCTAGACCTGCCTTGGTTTTGTGTTCAACTGCTCTGAGCTCTTAAATCTCTAAAAATTAATAATCACAGGCCCTAGGTCGCCAGATTTAAGAACAACAGAAAATGCAGAGAATCCAAATAAATTTTAATTTCAGACAGACAATTCATGTTTTTTAGTACAACATAATCATGTCCTAAAATGTGTAATACTTTTATAATATTTAATTTAATATTTATGTAATATTTGGGAACATACATATAGTAAAATTTGATTCATCGTCTGGGATTCAAATTTAACCAGGCTTCCTGCTTTTTATCCAGCAGTCCTACTCAGGCTCCAATAACTGCTTCCTGATTAGTAGAATCACTTGTTTAAACACAGATAATAGAAGCAATAACTGCCTCCATTTTGAGTTCTCTGCAGCAAATTTCTGCGAGGGAGACTTCTTTCCCTTTGCAAATTTTTATTTTTCAGGGCTGTGGCAGATCATTTCTATATCTGCCCATGGAGAAAGTTTTTGCCATTCCAGGAGGAAAAGCTTTCACCTTTAAGCTATTTCCTTTCCTTTGAGATGGTGTTATTTACAAATAATTCACATACCATACAATTTGCCCATTAAAAGCCATTTGATGGCTTTTAGCATATTCAGAATTATGCAACTGTCACCACAATCGACTGACAATTAATAATTAATAGATTTTCTATTAACAATGCATAATTAATAGATAATATATTAATAATACACAATTAATAGATTATCTATTAACAATTTTAGCACATTTTCATCACTTCAAAAAGAAACCCTGTACCTATTAGCAGTCACTCCCCATCTGCCACCCCCGCTCAGCCCTAGGCAATGGCTAATCTACTTGCCATCTAGATAGATTCACCTATTCTGACCATTTCATGTAAATGAGATCAAACAATATGTGGTCTTTTGTGATTTGCTTCTTTCTTGTAGCACAAAGTTTTAAAGATTTACCCATGTTGTAGCATATACCAGTACTTCCTTGCTATTACCGAATAATCCATTGTATGGATATAGTACATTTTATTTATCCATTCATCATTTGATGGGCATTTGGGTTGTTTCCACTACTTTTTCAAAGATTAGCATTCTAAAATTGATTTTTCTCAATTTTGTGTTTGGTCTGCTTTAGAAAAAGGAGAGAAAATATTCTCCTTGTTTTAATAGTTGCAGGATCTCATTTTGCTTTTGAAATTTCTATGGATCTCTTGATCTATCCCTGATCATATCTAAATCTTTTTTTTTTCCACATGGGAATTACTTAAGCCAATAAAAGAGTTCTGTTAAATGCTGTGATATGCAGCTGCAGATCTTGCTAGGCTGTACCATTCTAAAATGTCACAGAAACTTTAAATATGTGAATCCATGGTGCAAAATGTCCAATGTGACATTTCCCATGACTACAGGGAATATCATAGATTTAAGCATCTGGAATGGATTATACTCTTTCACTGGCACACATGTGTGGGTTATGGTGGGAGGCTGGGGTTTTTATGTCATATAATGTTTTTAAGTAAGATATTCTGGGGCTGGGCGCCATGACTCATGCTTGTAATCGCAGCACTTTGGGAGGCTGAGGCAGGCAGATCACTTAAGGCCAGGAGTTTGAGACCAGCCTGGGCACCATGGTGAAACCCTGTCTCTACTAAAAATACAAAAATTAGCTGGTCATGGTGGTGCATGCCTGTAATTCCAGCTACTTAGGAGGCTGAGACACAAGAATTGCTTGAATCTGGCTGCCAGAGGTTGTAGTGAGCCAAGATTGCGTCACTGCACTCCAATCTAGGCAATACAGTGAGACTGTTTTAAAAAAAATGAGATTCTGATCTGGGCTATAGATGACTGCACCCAGGGTGGCAAATCACAAATTTAAAACCAAAATGTGTGAAAGCAATAAGGATGCTTGCGTCTTCATAGGCAGTGAAATGTCATTTTGAAAATAAACAGCCTCTTAGAGAAGGTGAATACATGACAGTCAACACTGACTATTGTGCTATTCAGACATATTAATTATGTTGTAGTGAGTCACATGGCTATGTTTACATTAACCCCAAATAATGGAAGCTTTGTAAAGTTAAATATAAACTTGCTATGCTTCTGTTATCACTGCATGGATTTCTTTTTTTTCTAAAAAATTGTTTCCCTCACCCCAAAAATCATTTAAAAAATGATTTCTATCCAGTAAACCATTTGTTGGGTAGAATGAACAGTTTAGTTATTGTTTAAAGGAGCCATTATACGCTGTGTATTTTTGCATAAATATACAAGATAGTGAGTACAAGGTAGTGATTTTCAAAGTCAGGCTTTGTGATGACCTAGAGAATATATAATTATTTCAAGGGGTGTGACCAAATCTCAAAATAGGGTGAGTACATATTTACTTTAATTTTAAAAAGCACATGCCTTAATGATTGTTTAAAAATATCAAAAAGTGGGCTGAGCACAGTGGCTCATGCCTGTAATCCCAGCACTTTGGGAGGCTGGGGCAGGTGGATTACCTGAGCTCAGGAGTTTGAGACCAGCCTGGGCAACATGGTGAAACCCTGTCTCTACAAAAAATACCCAAAAATTAGTGAGGCATGGTGGTGCACCTCTGTAGTCTCAGCTACTTGGGAGGCTGAGGCAGGAGAATTGCTTGAACCCGGGAGGCTGTGGTTGTAGTCAGCTGAGATGGCACCACTGCACTCCAACCTGGGTGACAGAGTGAGACTCTCTCTTAAAAATAAAATAAATAAATAAATAAATAAATAAATAAATAAATAAATATTAAAAAATAAAAAAGTAGGCTGGGTGCCATGGCTTATGCCTATAAATCCTAACACTTGGGAGGCTAAGGGAGGAGGATCACTTGAGTCCAGTAGTTTGAAACCAGTCTGGGCAACACACTGAAACCTCATTTCTATAAAAAATTAAGAAAATAGCCTTGCATGGTGTAGTCCCAGCTGCTTGGGTGACTGAGGCAGGGGAATCCCTTGAGCTCAGGAGTTCGAGGCTGCACTGAGCTGTGACACTGCCACTGCACTCTAGCCTGAGTGACAGAATGAGACACTGTTACAAAAATAGATAAATAAATAAAATATGAATATCTCAAAGTGAAACAAAAACTGCTAGGACATGAACTCTTTCAAAAGCTTGAGTGATGTCTTCATCCATTGATATAACTTTAGAAATTGTGCTTTAAGCATTTGAAGCACCCTCTTTTTTTAAATCACGCATACCTTGTTTATATCTGCCTTTATAAATATTATTAGAGTTGATGCTCAGGGACTAAACATCCAAGAAGCAAAATAGATCTCTGTGGTCCATTAAACTATGTACAGTCAGTCCTCCACACCTGTTGGTTCTGTATCCAAAGATTCAACCAACCAGAGATGAAAAATATTTGGAAAAAAGCAATAAACATAACAGTACCACCGTAACACACAATTTACCTATATAACAAACCTGCACACATAGCCCAAACCTAAAATAAAAGTCTTTTTAAAAAAACAATACAACCATTAAAAAATACAGATTAAAAAACTATATAGTATAATTATTTCCATAGCATTTACATTGCATTAGGTATTATAAGTAATCTAAAGATGATTTAAATTTTATGGGAGGATGTGCACAGGTTATATGGAAATACAACGCCATTTTGTATAAGAGACAAGCACTGAGGATTTTGGTGTCTGTGGGGGCCCTGGAACAATCTCCTATGAACATCGAGGTACAGCTGTACTTGTTGTCTGCCTTACCATCAGAACTTACTGAATATTCATTGTCTAGAATTCAATATGTTACATTTCTGTGAATCTAAGATTGCATTGATTATGTCCCACCAAGCAAGAAGAAAGAGGCTAATTAATTGTAATAAATAGTGGGATGTATCCTGATATCAGAGATGTGAATGTGAGGGAAAACGTCCATTTCAGCATCAATAAAAAGTATTGGCACTGTGGGGAGTATCCAAATATACTCAGAAGGTAATTGCCCACTAAAATATATAAAGTAGTGGCTGGTTTCCTTGAGTTAAAAATTAAAACGCTTAGTATATGCCTAGCTCTGTGCTAACTCCTCGTCTAATAATTGGTTTGGAACTATTTGATTATCTAGCAATTTCTATTTGTTAATCCTCTTCTGTATGCACCCCATTCTAACAGATATTGTAGGTAGCTGCTCATGAAATATAGGTTAAAATCTGTGCAATAAGTCTTTAATCTCAATATTGTCTTAGTGATGCAAGAAAATGTCCTGTGTTGTGTTCCTTTGGACTCACATCCTTTGAAAATGTGGATATTTATGGAAGCATGCATTGAGTATTTTTATCATAAACTTGCCAATATGGATTCATTGATTTCATTTTCCTAATGTAATAGCAACTGAGGGTTTTTCTCCTTCTACTGATGAAAATCAGAGCTTCAGAGAGCTCATGTAACTTGCCAGAGACTGCACAGCATAGCTGGTTGAACTGGGCTTTCAATTCTGCTGTTTACTGGGTCAGACTGCCTTTCATGAATACCTCAACTACATAGAAATGAGGCCTGCAATTTAGCTGAGCTTTTGAAGGATAAAAGGATAAAGAGACAAATTGAGAGCTTAAGGTGTTGCCTGAGAGGATCAACCTTAAGTGGGGACTATATTGGAGGAGAAGATGGTTTAGACAATGAGATGAGAAAATTTCTGAATGGGGAAGTAGAAAGATGCCAGAAATAAACTGGTTGGTTCACAATTCCCCCACCTGTTCTGTGCTTATGCCATAATTACTGATTCCTAGAACTAAGCTCAACTTACCTTTCACATTTGTTGGGTTTGCTTCAAATCAGTATTTTACTGTGATTCTTCAGAAAGACTTTAGGACTTACTTAGAATCCTGGCAACGTTTTTGTCTTGAACCTAGAGCTGAAATAGTATTTTTAACCCAACATTGAGTATTTAAGACTTTGAGGAGGGTGTCCTTTCTTCACTTTTTCTTTGATTGGGATGGGAAGATAATTGAGAATCTGTACAAATTGCTAGGGTGCAAACATTGGACATACTCACTCCCACCCACACATATGTTTTGTAGCTGAATCTTAAAGGCAGTTAATAAAGATCATGGAAAGGCAAGAAATACTAATATCGTTTTTTTCTTAACATAGATAATATGATTGTCTCTTTGCCCTTCAACAACACTGAAGAGTAAGCCATAGCTTTTGATATAAACACAAGGATGACATGTACTATTATTTGTACAATAGATCCTTGACATGCATAAATGGTACCCATGCAAACCCTTAAGTTTAATTATCACATTAAACTAACCAGACTTCTTGGTTGGAAGCTCTAAGAGGAAAATAACAGAGCTGTTGACATTTGTTCATTCATTTCTCATATATTTATAGAGTTCCTGTTCTATGCTACTGTATATGCACTTTTCTAGGAGACGAATATATGGCAGTGCACTTTCAGACAAATCTGCTCTCATTCTAGAGGAGGCTAGACAAGCACAGTGACAACAAGCCCATAAACTTAATTATTTAATTAATAATATAAAGTAATCCCAGCACTTTGAGAGGCCGAGGCGGGCGGATCACGAGGTCAGGAGATCGAGACCATCCTGGCTAACACGGTGAAACCCCGTCTCTACTAAAAATACAAAAAAAAAACTAACCAGGCGTGGTGGCGGACACCTGTAGTCCCAGTTACCCGGGAGGCTGAGGCAGGAGAATGGCGTGAACCCGGGAGGTGGAGCTTGCAGTGAGCCGAGATCGCCCACTGCACTCCAGCCTGGGCCACAGAGCGAGACTCCGTCTCAAAAAAAAAAAAAAAAAAATATGTAAAGTAGCCTTTGCATACCTCGGAAATGTCTCACCCAGATTTTGACTAATTCCTCTTCACCCTTTAGATCTCCATGTAGACAGCGCTTCCTCTAGAAGCAGTCCTTGACCACTCAGGTTAAAAATATACATGCCCTTCTGGGTACTTTCATGAAACTTTGCATTATTTATTTTTCAACTCTTCTGCTACATTGTTTCCTTTGTATATTTTCTCCACCAGATTATAAACTGAGCCAGTGAGGACCACGACTGTTTTTGTTTGTCTTTGTACCCCCAGCTCCTTGCACTGTGCTTGGCACAGGATAGTAACTACTTATTTATCTTTTCAGTGAATTAACGATGTAGTGAAATGTCTTGTTCCCACACATCAGTCATAGAGTATAATTTGAATTTGTACTTCCTCATCTTGCTTATATTAGATGGCTGTTTTGGAAGAGTCAACCAAAGATGTGAGATTCCCCCTTTACCAAGTCTACCGCCTTGGGTTCCTAGTCAATGTTTTAGTGTGGTACAGTGGCTGACAAGATTTTTAAACATTCCTGCCTGACGTGTGTGTGTGTGTGTTTGTGTACATGCATGTGTGTGTGTGTGCATACACATGTGTTTGAAGACATTAACTCTGATTTACCACAACTTAGTAAGTTTGACTTAGTATGTCAAACTTTGAACTGTACTTCATAATTTAATACCCACAAATATACAGCATAAAGGCTGTATATTTAGGAATGACATGTCATAAAAAGCAGTGACATGGGGAGATGATAGTAACAATGATAGCATCATTCATTTATTTATTCTTCCTATATGTCAGACAATGCTATAAACACTTCATATATATTCACTCATTTAAATTTACCCTCAATTCTGTGAGAAAACTGAGGGTCAAGAAGGTTAAATAACTTGACCACATACTGAATAAACAGAAGAGAATGTGAACTCAAAAGCTTGGCTCTGGAGTTCATCTTTTGAACTTACATATTCTACTCTTCTGATTTGAAAAAGAGATTTGCTGATATGAAAAAAACAAAATGAACAAAATTAAAAGAATATAACAGCTAAAGAAGCACCACTCATATTGGACCAATTCATTCTCTTGATGTAGTAAAAACTGACATATTAAAAACTACCACTGATGCCTATTTATTTTTGTCAAGAGAATTAATTGCTTGTTAGACAGATGGAAGAGTTCAGGTTAGGGGGAAAGTGCTAAAGTATATAGCCTATGGGAGAGAAAGGGCAAGTTTTTCAAGCAGTGATATGCCAAAAATACTTGCAAAAATATGTCAGCAAAATAGCAGGCAGGTGACTAGCATCCCAAAATCCACATGATGAAGACCAACATGGGAAGTGAAGGGAAAAGAGAGATGACAGGTAAACAAAAACCTTTTACCTTTTACAAGAAGCCTCGTGCAATGAAATAGAAGAAATGAGTCACAGTGCTGTAATTAGATAGGTAGAACATCATAAATCACAGATTATTGGTAGAATAAAAAACTTTAATGACTTAGCCAATTAATATCAAATGATATTTTTGAATAAAATAATTTTTGACAAGCACTCAACAGCACTAAAATAGATGTATTAATAACCTAACCACGTATATTGAGGATTTTTTCACAGTCCAAGGCTAGATGAGGTTGTGGGAAAAAGAGGGGAGGTTTATAAATGCCTTGGGGGTGATCTTAGAAACAAAGATGCATGATGTATTAAAGCTTGAATATAAGCAGTGTGATTTTTAGAGTAAGGATGAAATTTTTTATAGAGAAAATCTAAACTAGAAAACAAACATTTTTTCTGCTATAGTACAATGTATGCTTTTCTTAAAAAAACCCCTCATGTTCTGCAACATCATGTCTAAAACAATAACAGAATGAAAATAAAAAATTGGGATGGGCCACTCAAACCTGTACAACTGTATTGCCAGTGCATGACCAAAAAAAAAAGTCCTAATTATTAACACTAATTCAGTTAAAAGGACATTTACTGTGGCCTTATTTAAAAATTATTTTTTTAAATTTAAATTATTAAAAAAAAATAAGGCCACAGTAAATTTTGAATTTCGCCCTGGGGGCGCGGGGAAAGGTGAATGTAGTTAGATGATAGTGAATGTGAGAACTGAAGCTTCTGTCTACAGCCATACTGCCCTGAACGCACCCAATCTCGTCTGATCTTGGAAGCTAAGTAGGGTTGGGCCTGGTTAGTACTTGGGTGGGAGACAGTTGAAGCTTCTGAGTTAAGAAGGTAACAGAAGAGAAATAAGTTGCAGATGGAGGGAAAACAGTTGCAGACTTCGTACAAAATGCACAAAAGGAGAAAACCCGCCCTCCAAGCACTTCCAAGGCAGTACTTGTTTCACTGAGGATAGGACTGTGTCTGCTGACTGTGCAGTGAGCTGTGTTATTGTACTGTGGTCAACTGCTTTTGCTCGATGGTGAAAACATTAAGTGGCTAGAAAAACGCATGTATAACCCAAGGTGCCTTTTGCATATAAGCTGCCACACTGTAGAGAATCATAATAATCACAACTTTGTTTCTTCTTCTTTTTTTTTTTTTTTTTTTGTTCTTTTTTGTTTTTTTCCAAGATGGTGCCTTGGTCTGGACAATGCAATGGCACAATCTCAGCTCACTGTAACCTCTGCCTCCTGGGTTCAAGCGATTCTCCTGCCTCAGCCTCCTGAGTAGCTGGGATTATAGGTGCCCATCATCACACCCAGCTAATTTTTTTGTATTTTTAGTAGAGATGGAGTTTCGTCATGTTGGCTAGGCTGGTCTGGAACTCCTGAGCTCAGGTGATCCACCCACCTTGGCCTCCCAAAGTGCAGGGATTACAGGCATGAGCCACCATGTCTGGCCCATAACTTTGTTACCGTCTGTGTCCTTCTGTCTATCTCTCTAGTTAGCAATGGGGGATTGAGGCTGTTCCTCATACACGTGACACTACCTCTATTGTTAACTTTAGAGGTGAGAAATCATGTTGATACTTTTTGGATTCAAATATGTTAAAAATTGATATTCTCAATTCAAAAATTGAAAAATCTTCAAATGCTCTCAATTCCAATAAGATTGTCTCTAAAATTAAAACAAACCTTTAAAAAATCTGTCAAATCTGAAATATAAAGTTATCCTATAAAATTAAAGTAAACACCAGCAATTTTCTCCATTGTATTGAGCTAAATTGCTGTTAGTGCTTTTTCAGTTCTATTTTGGTAATGAGTACTAGGTTATATGAATTTTTATTGCATGCTGCTTCCTTTGCTGTGGTAAAAATCATTTTAAGTGAAGAATTACTTCTCTCAATGTAGATTAATTATTTCTGAGGAGTTGGCAGATGAAACAAATGACAGGAATATTATTGCCTGTGTTTAGCTTTTAGCATATTTAACATGTGTAGCTGAGATAATTAGAATGAAAAGAATGCTCATTTTATTTAATGAATTAATGGAAGGGGCATCCAGAAATTGTACCACAAAAGTTCAACCAAAGCTGCTTAGATCTTCTTCCATAAATCAGCTGAGTTGATTCAGTAGTTTCATAGCCAATAAGACAATGTCTTCCTTTGTCTTGCTTTTATTTTCTTCATTCAAGTTATATGCACACACTCACTTGATGTACAACTTTACTTTTTAAGTTTATATAAAAGATGCAACATAATTTTATTCTAAATATGCACTTGACAATATGGATTCAAATTTAATTCACTGATGTGCAACCTTGCGTGTGATATCTGAAACCAGAAATTGTCAAATGATGTATCAAAAAGGTAGATTAGCATTTGCTCAGTGCAACCTGACGTGACAGATGGGTAGGAGGAGGGCTGTTATCCTTGAGAAGAGACTAAATATAATATAATTTGGATGTACACACAAACTGGATAAAACTTTTATAAAAGAATTTTAATGCAAAATCTATCTTTCAAACTCATAATAATTAGTTAAGCCCTCCCTTTACTTACTTTTTTCTGTGTGTCTGTGAAATGCCTTGCAAAGCATCCATGCATATGGATATAAATAAAATATATATCCATAAATATATATATAAATATATCAAATAAATAATGCATATAAAACATTCTTTTATATGGCTTATATTGATTGAAAACCTACTAATTTCAAGACACTATGCTAGGGTATTAGGCTACTACCAGTAGGAGCAATAATAATACTAATAAAGGCTAACAGTTATTGAGCACTCACCATGTGCTAGGCATTGTTCAAGGACTTTACATATAGCCTTATAGTCTCTCTCACACACACACACACACACATTAACTAACAATAAATGACAAGTGAGTGATGTGGACAATATTTGTTCTTGAAGATTAGGAGAGGCTTAACCCCTACAGGGCCACATGGAGAAGGCTGAACTGAGGTAGGACCTAAAACAGGCAAGGGTTGGATGGATAGCATGGGGAGGAGAAGATATTCACTTTGCTCTGTGAGCAAAAACTTAGAAGTAGGAAACTAGTCCAGCTGAAGGAACAGAATTTGGATTTTATTATTAATTAATTTAAGGAGACAAATAATAATTGTATGTATTTGTTGTGCATAACATATTTTGAAATATGCTTATATAGTGGAATGGATAAATCGAGCTAACTATTAATAACATATGCATTATCTCACATACTTTTTTTGAGGTGAGAATGCTTAAAATCTACTCTCAGCAATTTTCAAGGATACAATACATTGTTATTAAATATGTTTGCAGCGGGTGAGGTGGCTCATGCCTGTAATTCTAGCACTTTGGGAGGCTGAGGCAGGTGACTCACCTAAGGTCAGGAGTTTGAGACCAGCCTGGCCAACATTGTGAAACCCCATCTCTACTAAAAATACAAAAGTTAGCAGAGTGTGGTGGCTCACACCTGTAATCCTAGCTACTCAGGAGGCTGAGGTATGAGAATCACTTGAACCCAGGAAGTGGAGGTTGCAGTGAGCCAAGATCATGCCACTGCACTCCAGCCGGGGCAAGAAAGTGAAACTCTGTCTCAAAAAAGAAAGTATGTTTGCAATGTTATACAATAGATCTCTTGAGCTTAATCTTCTGGTCTAACTGAAATTCTATATCCTTTGGCCAATATCAAAACTGGGGAATGGTTGAGAAGACCTTATTTTAGACTGTATGTTTTTACTGATCACAATAAGTTGCTTGATGTTGTCAGCTGCCTATATTCTGATAGTTTTCAAGTAGGTTAGATTGTCTGGGAAAAAATAATCATTTATGTCTCGAGGCTCTCAATAATGATATGGGCAATAGATAAAGAAAAAGGACATGACACCCTTGGGGATTCTTTCTATTCCCAACTTTGAGAAACAAAATAGTCTAAGAGGCCTAGATTTATTTAATAATCTGCTCAAAACTGCTCTTCCCAAGGAAGCCACAGAGTACACAGAGGCTGGTGTCAAACTATACATTCTGTTTTTGAGAAAAGCCTTCCTGTTCAAGAGGTTTTAGCTTTTGTTTAAATTATTATAATTTTAAAAGGAAATATATCTTGTTTATGACTCTTGGGATATTAATAAACTTAAAAGCGTGAAAGCATTTTTATATACTAGTAATTAAATTCATAGTAGGTAACATTCGAGTACTAGTGTTTCCTAGAGAAATCCTATTTTGCCAATCTCAACCAAATAACAAAACAAAAGAAAAAGAAGAGTACTCTTAGGAGATACACCTTTAATTTCTATGATAATTGGTGTTTCTATGATAATTGGTGATGAAACTATAAGCCTGTGCAATAAGGTAGGAGGGAATAGCTAAATGTGGTGATTTAAATTTAAATTAACTAACATGAAAAGAAGTTAAAAGTTCAGTTCTTCCATGGCCCTAGCCACATTTCAAATGCTCAGTGGCCAGCACAGATATAGAACCTCTCCATCACCACAGAAAGTTCTATTAGACAGCACTAGGATAAGCTGTAAAACCATCGAAAGCACAGCCTGGTATCATAACCAGATGTGGAGTGCCATATATAGATAATAATTTCATTTTAAAGGATCCAGCAATATTTCAAGACTGCTTTTGTGTTTGTTAAATCTTGTTACAATGGGGCTTATTTGCTCTACAGTCCAGGGTCAAGTTTTCTTTGATAGTATAAGTCGATTTTGCAAATAGCTACAAGCAGTTTTCCAAACAACTATGAATGGGAGTGAGGGGCAGAGGAAATAGCCAAAGGAGATGTTTGGAGAAGCTGAAAGCATTAATCTCTTGGGATAGAGCAGGGTATTGCTATGTCTGTTTCTCCTTCCAGCCCTTTTCACTTGAGTGCTCCCTGTGTTCTTCTGTATGGAGAATGAAGGTTCCCTATGAGCACTGAAGGTGAGTCTGTGCCTGGGAACCCCAGGGTCAGCCCAGCACATTTTACAGAGTAACTCAGTGATGTTGTGGTATTGTGGATGGGAAGGAAGTAGGCAAGTTAACAGGATTGGAAGAAGCAGGGATGGGAGATATAAGACCAGGGGTGTCGCCTATTTTAAAGCAGAGATTATTTTGGTGGGTAGCAAAAAGTGGAGCATGGAAGTGACACAGAAGCCACAGCAGCAAAGTGGTGAGTGCATTTGTAAACTTTGTACTCCATGGTTGCATGAAATCGTGGAGTAATGGGATAATCTAGATACGTAGCAAGCTGCAAATCACCATATAAATAGTACTGACTGAAAGGAAGATGTATAAAAGGGGGCAGGAAGAATGGACATTTCACGAAATCATTGCATCTGACTTTCTAAGAAACAAC